>NW_026586550.1:1469429-1492418 GCF_907164565.1 Psammomys obesus
TGAGTATATACCATGTGTGTCTTTTTGCTTCTGGGACAACTCACTCAGGATGATCCTTTCCAGGTCCCACCATTTACCTGCAAATTTCATGATTTCCTTATTTTTCATTGCTGAGTAATACTCCATTGTATAGATGTACCACAGTTTCTGCATCCATTCTTCAGTTGAGGGGCATCTGGGTTATTTCCAGCTTCTGTTTTTTTTTTTTAAGGCTGCTACAAAGATGGTTGAGCAAATGTCCTTTTTGTGTACTTGCGCCTCTTTTGGGTATATGCCTAGGAGTGGTATGGCTGGATCTTGAGGAAGCGCTATTCCTAGTTGTCTGAGAAAGCGCCAGATTGATTTCCAGAGTGGTTGTACCAGTTTACATTCCCACCAGCAGTGGAGGAGGGTTCCCCTTTCTCCACAACCTCTCCAGCATGTGTTGTCCCTTGAGTTTTTCATCTTGGCCATTCTGATGGGTGTAAGGTGAAATCTCATGGTTGTTTTGATTTGCATTTCCCTAATGGCTAATGAGGTTGAGCATTTCTTTAAGTGTTTCTCTGCCATTCGATATTCCTCTACGGAGAATTCTCTCTTTAGCTCTGTTCCCCATTTTTTAAGTGGATTACTCGGTTTATTGCTTTTCAGCTTGTTTAGTTCTTTATATATATTGGATATGAGTCCTCTGTCAGATAAAGGGTTGGTGATGATTCTTTCCCAATCAGTAGGCAGTCGCTTTGTTTTGATGACGGTGTCCTTTGCTTTAAAGAAGCTTTTCAATTTCATGAGGTCCCATTTATTGATTGTTGCTCTTAGAGCCTGTGCTGTTGGTGTTCTGTTCAGGAAGTTTTCTCCTGTACCAATGAGTTCTAGGGTATTCCCCATTTTTTTTTCTAGCCGATTTAATGTGTCTGGTTTTATGTTGAGGTCTTTGATCCACTTGGACTTCAGTTTTGTGCAGGGTGATAAGTATGGATCTATTTTCATTTTTCTACATGTAGATATCCAGTTGGACCAGCACCATTTGTTGAAGATGCTATCTTTTTTCCATTGTATGGATTTGGCATCTTTGTCAAAAATCAGGTGTCCATAAGTGTGTGGGTTTATTTCTGGGTCTTCTGTTCGATTCCATTGATCTACCATTCTGTTTTTATGCCAGTACCATGCAGTTTTTATAACTGTTGCTCTATAGTACAGCTTGAGATCAGGGATGGAGATACCTCCAGAAGATCTTTTATTGTAGAGGATTGTTTTAGAAATTCTTGGTTTCTTGTTATTCCATACGAAGTTGAGAATTTTTCTTTCCAGGTCTGTAAAGAATTGTGTTGGCAATTTGATGGGAATTGCATTAAATCTGTAGATTGCTTTTGGTAAGATGGCCATTTTTACTATGTTAATCCTGCTAAGCCATGAGCATGGGAGATCTTTCCATTTTCTCATATCTTCCTCTAATTCTTTCTTCAGAGACTTGAAATTTTTTTCATACAAGTCTTTGACTTGCTTGGTTAGGGTTACACCAAGGTACTATATGTCATTTGTGACTATTGTGAATGGTGTTGTTTCTCTAATTTCTTTCTCAGCCCTTTTGTCTTTTGTATACAGGAGTGCTACTGATTTTTTTGAGTTAATTTTGTATCCGGCCACTTTGCTGAAGGTGTTTATCAGCTGTAGGAGTTCCCTGGTAGAGTTTTTGGGGTCACTCATGTATACTATTATATCATCTGCAAATAGTGATAATTTGACTTCTTCCTTTCCCATTTGTATCCCCTTGATCTCCTTCAACTGTCTTATTGCTCTAGCAAGGACTTCCAGCACTATGTTGAAGAGATATGGAGACAGTGGGCAGCCTTGTCTTGTCCCTGATTTCAGTGGGATTGCTTTAAGTTTCTCTCTGTTCAGTTTGATGTTGGCTATAGGCTTGCTGTATATCGCCTTTACTATGTTTACATATGTGCCTTGTATCCCTGATCTCTCCAATACTTTATACATGAATGGATGTTGGATTTTGTCAAATGCTTTTTCAGCATCTAAGGAGATGATCATGTGGTTTTTTTTTGTTTGTTTGTTTCAGTTTGTTAATATGGTGGATCACATTGATGGATTTCCGTATATTGAACCACCCCTGCATACCTGGGATGAAGCCTACTTGGTCATAGTGGATAATATCTTTGATGTGTCCTTGGATCCAGTTTGCAAGTATTTTGTTAAGTATTTTTGCATCAATGTTCATAAAGGAGATTGTCCTCAAATTCTCTTTCTTTGTTGAGTCTTTGTGAGGTTTAGGTACCAAGGTGATTGTGGCTTCATAGAATGAGTTTGGTAATGTTCCTTCTGTTTCTATTTTGTGGAATAGTTTGAAGAGAATTGGAGTTAGCTCTTCTTTGAAGGTCTGGTAGAATTCTGTGCTGAAGCCATCTGGTCCTGGGCTTTTTTTGGATGGGAGACTTTTGATGACTGCTTCTATTTCTTTGGGGGATATAGGACTATTTAATTGATTTACCTGGTACAAGAGCACCCACATTTGTAAAAGAAACATTGATAAAATTTAAACCACATATAGATCCCCACACATTAATAGGGGGAGACATCAACACCCCACTCTCAACAAAGGACAGGTCAACAAAACAGAAATTAAACAAAGAAACAATATCTCTGACAGAGGTCATGAATCAAATGGACCTCACAGACATTTACGGAACTTTACACCCAAACACAAAAGAATTTACCTTCTTCTCAGCACCTCATGGAACCTTCTCCAAAATAGACCATATAGCTGCTCACAAAGCAAACCTCAACAGATACAAGAAGACTGAAATAATCCCTTGTATCCTGTCTGATCACCATGGAATAAAGCTGGACTTCAACAACAACAGAAATAGAAAAAAGCCTACACACACATGGAAACTGAACAACTTGTTACTAAATGACAGCTGGGTCAGGGAAGAAATAAAGAAAGAAATTAAAGCCTTTCTAGAACTCAATGAAAATGAAGACACAACATACCCAAACTTGTGGGACACAATGAAAGCAGTGCTAAGAGGAAAGTTCATAGCACTAATTGCCTTCAAGAAGAAATTCGAGACAGCTCATTCAAGCAACTTAATGGCCCACTTAAAAACCCTAGAAAAGGAGAAGCAGACACACCAAAAAGGAGTAGATGGCTGGAAATAATCAAACTCAGGGCTGAAATCCATCAATTAGAAACAAATAAAACAATTCAAAGAATCAATGAAACCAAGAGCTGGTTCTTTGAGAAAATCAACAAGATTGACAAACCCTTAGCCAAGCTAACTAAAAGGCAGAGAGACACCACCCAAATCAACAAAATCAAAAATGAAAAGGGGGACATAACTACAGACACTGAGGAAATCCAAACAATCATTAAGACTTACTTCAAAAGTCTATACTCAACAAAATTTGAAAATCTAAATGAAATGGACAATTTTCTTGATAGATTTGACTCACCAAAGCTGAATCAGGACCACCAGAATATTTTCTCTTAACCAAAATGTAAAGAAAGTAAAAAGTAACCCATAATTTACAGATATACTCACAGAAGATAAAATTAAGAGGTCTTGGAGAGCTTTTGCTCAGTAGCATGACAAGAGAGCAAAGTGAAACCTATACTTTGAAACCTACATTTCAAAGTATAACTTAAAAATTAATATAAATTAACAATATACATTTGAAGAATTAAACATTCCATAAACAATATATACATGAAGTGGAATTTCTGGTTTCTTTAGAAACTCAGTTGTGTTATATGGCTATGTTTTTTGTTTAACCCAAGTGTGGGATTTGGAAATATTCTCCCCAGTGAAAGTAGGGCCCATAGAAAATAGCTCCCATAAAAAGGCACATGACGTTTTTCTGCTAAAAAGTACCTCCTTCGAGAGCTGTGGGTTTTGTGAGCTGGAAAACACCCTCATGTGATCTCTGAGAAGGAATAGAGGCCAAAAACAGAGAGGTGATGCCCTTTTTCTTTCTGATAGAGGAGGCCCTCCTGCCCTTATATTTCACCCTAGCTTATTAGGTCTCATCAGGACTGGTTGCGTTGTCTTTCTCTGTGGACTGGCAAGGCTGCACCCCTGTCCCCAAAGGGAGATGATCAGAGAGCCTGCCACTACATTTATGACAGAGAAAGTCCTTGCTCCCCTTACTGGAAACCCACTTGGACATTGAGCTTCCATGGGCTACATCTTTTATTCATTTTACATCCTAGTTGTATCCCCATTCTTCCCTTACTAGTCCCACCCTTCCTTCCTTCCTTCTCCTACCTCTATTCTTCAGGAAAAGGGAGCTCCCTT
The DNA here is from genome assembly GCF_907164565.1 of Psammomys obesus. Classification (NCBI taxonomy): domain Eukaryota; kingdom Metazoa; phylum Chordata; class Mammalia; order Rodentia; family Muridae; genus Psammomys; species Psammomys obesus. The sequence goes on from NW_026586550.1 coordinate 1,473,719, forward strand.
TTCCATCCACCCCGGCTCATCAAGTTACATCAGGACTGAGCAAGTCCTCTTTTCCTACAGCATGGCAAGGCAGTCCTGCCATGGGGAAGTCATCAAAATGCTGGCAAGTGAGTCCATGTCTGATGCAGTCCTTACTTCCCTTACTAGAGGACCCACATGAAGCCTAAGCTGCCCATCTGCTACCTCTTTTTAGGAAGCTTAGGTCCAGGTCATACATAATCCTTGGTTGATGCTTCACACTCAGTAAGCCATTCTAGGTCCTGATTAGTTAGTTCTGTTTGTTTTCTTGTGGAGTTCCTTTCACCCATCCACAAAAATTTAGACCCAGAATTTACCCTGCCTACAAGATAAGCAAAGATAAAGATAATGTAGAGATCCAGGAAATGCCCAGCCAATGCTTGGCCCAATCAAATATCCGCCTTACTGGAGAGTGCCAACTCCTGAAACAATGAATAATACTCTACTAAGCTTGAAGACAGGAGCCTGTCAGAGTTTTCCTCTGAGAAACTCTACCCAGCAGCACCTCAAAACAGATGCTGAGACTAGCAGTCAAACATTGAGCAATGCAAGGGAATCTTGTGGAAAGGTGGGAGGAAAAAGAAAAGGACCTGGAGGTGACAAGAGCCAATCCTGTCATTATGGCTATGCTGTGCAATGATATGTATCCTCTCATAATAATCATGGATTTCTCCTCTGAAAATGTAAGCAAGCCCTGAATTAAATGTTTATTTAACAAGTTACCTTTGTAGTTGTATTCTAGCAAGAGAATATAATATAGTATAAAACAATATACACAGAACCACAAAGTGTATATTTATGTATGTATGTAAATATAAATAAACATGTATATATTCATACATGCATGTATATGTATATGATTTTGTTTTATTTTCATGTGTTTTGCCTCATTCATGACTTTATTTTCATGATTGTGATTAATCACTACTTTCAACTTGTTGAGGTTTGAAACCAGCAAGGAAAGAAATTTCTATTAAAATCTGTAAAGGATTTATATAAATTAAATTAATAGAGATAAGAAGACCTAACTTAACTATGGGGTAATCCTCCAAAGACTGAGTCATGGTTTAAATGAAGAAGAAAAAAAATGATCAAAAATACACATTGATATTCACTTACTAACTGTGGATGCTATGTGATGAGCTGCCTCCAGCTCTTGCCATGATGAGGTATATTCCAGGAATTGTAAGCCAAAATAAACTCTTATTTTCTTGAGTTGCTTTGGTCAGTTTTTTTTTTTTTAATTAAAGTAACAGAAAAGTAACTAATGCAGTCACATTCGAAGAAGGAGAAAATTGCAGGAACGAAAGCAAGTTAGCCATTTCTATCCACTGGTATTATAAAAGAGCTGGCAGTCAAGAAGCTCAAGGGAATATTTTAGAGTGAGAAAAAGTTTTGTATTTTATTTGTGGTGGTAACTGCATTTATATATACTTTCAACAAGACGATTTGAGTCAACTTAAATAGTACATCAATGAATACCTCCCTAATCCTCCCACACTTCTATGTGGGCCCCATGATGTGACTTTATTACATCAGTGAAAATGAGGTCATCAATATGATGTATGAATTCCAGTGCTGGAAGACTCATATCTTTCAGTCATGGGGCATTGGTATACAAAGACAACACTGGATAACAGATGATGTTAAGTTATTTATAAAGAACATGACAATGCACATGTAAAGATGCTCACGACAGAATTTTGCCTCAGTTCTCAGAAGACTAACTCTACTTCTGACTTCTGTACTCTAAATCATAAAGTTATAAAGTTCTCCTATTTGAGCCTTATAGTGTCATCATACTTCTAAGAAAAGAGTATATTTGACTTAGAAAATTTGCGTTAAAAAATTTATGCTCACAATTGAAAAATAAAAACAATCCCTATAATAATACATATTCTCTTTTGATGCTGCAGATTTTGATCTGGAAGTATTCATTCATACAAATTAAAGAAAATCTATGTATTAAATATTCTTTTCTACATTTCTCCTTAGTATAAATATTTTTGAGTATATTATTACCATAATCTCATAAAACCTTGCTTAATAAAAATGCTCTCCAGGTAGACTTTTGTTGTTTTGACCAAAGTTTTTTATTTGTACCTTAACCAGTTTTTAAAATCCTGATTTAACCATTAGTATCCCGAAACTATTATGTTAATTTTTAGATATGTTTTACCTTGTACATTTTTATAAAGCATCAGTTCTATAACACAAATAAATACTGATGATTCCTACTGAAAGAGAAATCTGTGGTTCTACAGGAAAATGGTTGAGATATCCATGGTCATTGGTTATTATCTGTATACTTGAAAACTAGTTTCCATAGGTAGGCAGTTCCATATAGGAGATAAGGGTTTTCAGATATACAGCATGTGTAAAGTTGAAAAGACATGATACTCTACTCAGATACACAGGGTATGTACAATTAAAAAGGTAAAATGACATGTTACAAATTCTGGGCTTGGCAAATAAGCTTGACTTTAAAAGAAAGATCAACTCCTTGATGAGAGAAAACACATACTGCACAACTATGGAAGCCAAGATTCATGTAAATCATAGCCTTGTTTTACTAAAGACATTTTGGTTGCACTTTGAAAACTAGTCATTAAAGGTTTCTACATCTTAAAACTTACATGTTCAAATACATTAGTCATGGCACTGCATCTCGGAACTGTGCCCGAGGGAGGGTATCTGTGAATAGCTGAGAATAGTTGTTTATTAACATATCAACTTCAAGTTAATTTCTGCAGCCATGATAAAAATTGTTCAATGTCTAGAGTGTATGATCATCAATATATAGATTTTTAAACCAGTAACATAACTGTATTGAATACAGTTCTGTACATGATAGCTGCCCTTTTCAGTCTTCTGAATAGAGAGGTTTTTCTTCTTTGTTTTTGTTCATTTGTCTGTTTTTGTCTTGTTTTTCTTCATGTGGATTATGGGGTTTGAACTGTGTTTCTCATGATTACATGGCAAACTATTTACAGACCAGTTTCCATTTCGGTCCAGAATTCTCAACAACTATGAATGATAATGGATGCTCAATACAGGCCTATCCTGTTCTTCTGCAGTCTATAGGGCCTATAGGGCCTATAGTGTATAAGGCCTATAATCTAGCCAATTAATAGAGGATTCTTTAAAGAGCTGGCTGACCAGTTTTAGTGCTCCAAAAAGATGGAGTTGAATACGTAGGTGTGGTTCTGATTACACGGTAGCACAGAAGATCTGGTGGCTGTGAAATAGTTGCTGTATAAGTATGTGAACTATTGCAAATGATCCTATCAAATGTGAGCAGAAGAAAGCCTTCAAAGAGACACCATAGCAGATTTAAATCAATATTAATAACTGGGAAATGACAGCAGGAGTCTCACTGCTCTACTGTAAGACAATTAAGGTTGACAGGGCTCAGCTTGAACAATGCGCTGCACTGATCCTAAAGCTAAGAGACAGATCTGCAAACAATGACAGGCTCTTTGTCCACAACTGCTGTCACTGGTCACTGAATACTGAGTGGTCAAGAGGATTAATTGGTGACCTGGGAATCACTAATTCTGCTCTGATCTTTCAATCAGTCATGTTTTCTTGTAGAAATGACAGTGGTTAATCCTGTATCTCTGTCACAAACATTCCTACAGAGAAAGAAAGAGAGGAAGATAGACAAAGAACAAGGAAGCTCTGAACTATTCCTCTAGAAGATGGTCTTTGTAAGTAGTTGACTTGTTTTTCCAGAGGAGAAACCACAAATTGCACAATTAGAGAGATGGCTGAAAATCTCAAGAAAAATAATTTAGTAAAGTAATATCTTGCCTTAACTTGATAGTGAGGGACAAATAAATCTGAATGATCCATTTGCTAAGAACTGATCTAATTGGCAGAGGTCAGGGAAATTCACCAAAATAGACAGTTCCTTAAGCATGAAAATAAAATAAAATAAAATAAAATAAAATAAAATAAAATAAAATAAAATAAAATAAAATAAAATAAAAAGTACTCTAAAGAGAAAGAAAAGCTGCTTGGAGTTGGGTTGCTGATGCCAGTGTCAATCTTCTTCCTCACGTTCTTGCCTGGGGCTGGTGCTGCCAACACTAAAGAGATAATGACATCTGTATGGCATATTCACATTGCTGTAGCATTTTATTTATCTCCTTGGTAGAAATAAGAAAATTTAAGAATCTTTGTTAAGAAAAATGAGGAGATAAATTATGTGTTTGTTGATTGAAACTGTGTCTCTCCACATCTTTCCTGTGTACAAAAACTTTTCATTAGCTGAAATGCATTCTGAATATTGCTGTGCATTCTCAAATTGGAAGAATTATTTTGGTTCCAGACCCAGTAACTAGAATTTCAAATATGCTTAAATAAAATTTGCTGTTAACGAGAGATGTATCTAGAATTTAATGAATATTTAATGAAAAAAGTTACTACTTTTGTTTTGAGGAGGAGTATGCTAGGTATATAAATCTATCTAACTTTTCTCATTAAAAAGTATTTTCAAGCTGCTTTTTTCTTTGTAGATTACTTTTGTGTAACTGTTTCTAGCCTGAAAACGCATTTAAGTAAAACATTTAAATTCTGACAAAAAAAAAAATGTGTCTTGAAGCTCGCTAAGGTATTATCTGAGTGAATGTAAGCATGTTGATTAATATACTTATAATACTTACCTTTCCTATATAATTTAAACACCTGTATTTTTGTATCTTTATTTTCTTAAAGAGCTCAAGTTGATTTTCACTATAGTTACCATTTTATATCATTTACATATGCAATTATTTTTAGCTGTACAACCCAGATCCTCACTTCCATGCACTATATAAATTCAGAGAACCGAAAGACATTAACACTGCCATCTATCCTGCTTTCGGCAAGATACTGGAAAGCACCAGTGTTATATCCAGAGTTCTCTTCCAATTTTCTTCATTCTTTGTGAGATTATAAAATGATTACATTTCACCCCTCCCTTTCTTATAAATCTTTCCTTATATCCCTCTCTGTTCTCTTTCATCTTCTTGACCTCATTTTTATTAATTGTTACTGCATGCACATTTATGCATTTACATATATATATTTCCGAACACTTCCTGCTGAGTTTGAATGATGCTACTCCTATGTATCTTTTTAGGGCTTACTATTTGACATTTGAGAAGCAATTGATGTAGTTTTCCCTGGAGCTGACTTTTTTTTTTCCCCCATTCTTAGCATTTCTTAGCTGTCTGTAGTTCTTTGAAAGTCTTTATTAAGACTCAACTTTAGGACACAAAACTAATACTGGTTAAAAGTGCTTTGCTATTTATCAGAGTTTCTTAATATCACTCATTCCAATAATCTTTCTTTATTTTCCAACACTATTTTAATTCAACATTGCATCAGAGAATGGGATCTGAAAATTGCCACTCCATACAGTTTCTTCCCCTTGTTTGTTTTTGTTCTTATTTTTGTTTTGTTTTTCATGAGCTAGTTTTTTGTAGTCATTTACTACCAGTCTGTGTATAGGTTTTTTTAAACTTTTACAGAAGACTGGTCAACTGCTGATTCATGTATGTTATGTCATATTGTTGGAGTTTTGACACACATCAGAAGGAGTTGAATGAGGACTTTATTTATCCAGTTTTTCATGGTGGATGATGACACCATTCTCAGATGTTGCAGTGTTTAAAACTCTTACACAGGTCTCTCACAGTACACAGTCAAATATATTTACTGGGTAAGAATACTTGGAGAAATTAGAGCATATAGAAACTCATCATAAGAAGGAGGTCTCTTAATCCCCACCCTTCTGAGAATTCAATGCTATTGCATTCGTTCTTTTTGCATTTCCACAATAAATGTCATGACCAAAGCAACTTTACAAAGAAAGGGTTTGTTTTGGGCAAAGGGTAATAGAGGGATTAGAATCTATCACTATCATGGCAGAGGCATGTGGCAAGAGGCACACACTCTGACAAGAGCTGAGAGCTCACATCTCAAGGTGTGGACAGTAGGAGAACAACAGAGCCAAACAAAACAAAACAAACAAACAAAAAACACTGGGCCCTGAGGGCCCTGCAGAGACTGATACCCAAACCAAGGACCATGCATACAGAGGTCCTAAAACGACTGCTTAGATGTACGCCATTGGCTCAGTCTTCAAGTAGGTGCCCTAGTAAGGGGAACAGTGGCTGTTTCTGGCATGAACTCAGTGGCTGGCTCTTTGATCACCCCTCCCTGAGGGGGAAGCAGTCTTACTAGGTCACAGAGGAAGACAATATAACCAGTCATGATGAAACCTGGTAGGCTAGGGTCAAATAGAAGGGGAGGAGGACCTCCTCTGTCAGCGGACTAGAGGAGTGCCATGGTAGGAGAAGAGGGAGGGAGGGAGGGAGGGAAGGAATGGGAGGAGAAGAGAGAGGGGTCATAGCCAGATTTATCTGGTTGGTAGCTCTGAAATACTGAAATACTCTACCTTTGCTAAAAGTGCAATTCTGTTGCTGACATTTTTTCTTGTATTTCAATTTTTTTTCTGTTTAACTGTTGTTGATTATTAATATTTATTATTGATTTATCTTTTAGTTAACCAACAGTTATTCCTAAACGAGCTGTACACCCAAATCAGCACACAGAGACTAGGATTTATTTAATTAACCTAGAGCACAATGTTGGGCAATAGTTACTCTGTCCTAAACCTCCAAGCCCACATAGTTGCCTCCCATTCAGATTTCCTACAGTATACTTGCTTTTAGTCATATCTTAGGTCTGGTTCATCTCTCTTCATGATTCCAAGTCCTGAACTGCCTCTCTGCTCTCCCACTCCTCCCACTCACTTTCTTCTCCTCCCTTCTGGAACAGGATGTCCCACCCTATTTTCTCCATTGCTCAGCATTGTAGCTGGTTGTATTATTGACAATACAGACAACAAATGGTGGCATATTTATACAAATTTGAGACAGGTGATGCTAAGAATAAACATCACAATGCAATGTCCTCATTGAAACCAGATAGTGGGGTAGAGAAATCAGCATTTGGATGAACAAGCGTAAACTGTATTCATTCTACAAGAACATTATACCAACATTTAACCAAACTGAAGAGCTTCACAAGTTTGCTGTTTCCTGGGACTTTCCAGATATCACTTCTTTAAAATTATTGATTGTTCTCAACAGTGTATCAGTTAGTCAAGAATCTGTGATTTGGTTCAGTCAAAGAGGTGCTTGCCACACAAGTATAAGAATCTGAGTTCAAATTCATACTGCACACATTACAAATGTAAAGGTCTGTGTTAGCAGCTCTTGCCTATAAAACTATCTTGGGAAACAAAGACAAAATGATCCCCTCAGGAATGGATATTACTCAGCTATAAAAAAACAAGGAAATAAAGAAATTTGCAGGTAAATGGTAGGAACTGGAAAAGATCATCCTGAGTGAGGTATCCCAGAAGCAGAAAGACACACAGGGTATACACTCTCATTCATAAATGGATATTAGACCTATAATATAGGATAAACATGCCAAAATTGTACACCTAAGGAAGCTAATCAGGAAGGACGACTCTGGCTAAGATGCTCAAACCCTTTCAGAAAGGCAAAGAATATGGACATAAGAAGAAGGAGAAAACAGGGAACAGGATAGGAGCCTACCACAGAGGGCCTCTGAAAGGCTCTACCCTGCAGGGTATCAAAGCACATGCTGAGACTCAAACTTTGGGCAGGGTGCAGGGAATCTTATGAAAGAAGTGGGAGATAGTAAGATCTGGAGAGGACAGGAGCTCCACAATGACAGCAACAGATCCAAAAAGTCTGAGCACAGGGATCTTTTCTGAAACTGATACTCTAGCCAAGTACCACTCAGGGCGATGGCCTGGAATCTCTGCACAGAGGTAGCCTATGGCAGTTCAGTGTCCAAGTGGCCTCCATGGTAATGGGGACAGGGACTATCTCTGACATGAACCAATTGCCCTGCTCTTTTATCACCTCCCCTTTAAGATGGAGCAGCCTTATCAAGCCACAGAAGAAGACAAGGCAGCCACTCCCGGTGAGAACCTGATAGACTAGGATCAGAGGAAAGGGGAGTAGGAACTCCCTTATCAGTGCAATGGGAGAGGTACAGGGGTGGGGAAGAGGGAGGGTAGATTTGGGAGGGGAGGAGGGAGGTTGGTTCAGAGGGGATACAAAGTGAATAAACTGTAATTAATAAAAATAATTATGAAAAATGATTCTTGGAGCTTTCTCACAAACTAATCTTGCTATATTAGTGAGCTCTAGGCTCAGTGGGAAATTCTTTCTCAAAAACTGAGCTACAGACATATTGAAGAAGACAGAAGATATTGACCTCTGGATTCCTGACACACACATAATAATACACACACACTATGGCATATCAAACAAGATAGACATTTAGTACAAGAAATTTCACCTTATGTTTTAAAATATCAAATAATATAAAACTAAATTCTAGAAAACAAAATAAATTTTTTTAGAATAGTCAATTAAAATTTAAATGAGCTCAATTTAATATAACCAAGTTGGAGGAATGTTTGCTATATCACACTATATTCATAAGAAGCTGATGTACTGTAAAACAACAAATATAGATCACTTACGAATGAAGGCATATGTATATTATAATGTTTAGAAAATACATTCATGAGTGTGTTCAACTCTGACTTTCTGCTTCTGGGAAAAGTAGACACGAATAACCTCATTATTTTAATTAGACGTCATGATCAAAACTTTTCTGTGTGTTTACTTGAAGAAAAGGATATGCTACTAAAAACTAATCAGCCCAACATCAATCATTAAAATTTAATGTGTTAACAGGAAATAGGATGTATTTTAACCCATAATAATTCAAATTAAGATAGTTATTTCCTATAATTAATACATATTTTAAGATGGCATTTGATGATATAAGGCTTGACTATAGCTTTGAATGCAACACTTCATAACTGAAATAAATTACCTTTCATCTGCAATTTTTGTCATCGCAATTTGAAAAAAATATTACCTGAGTATCATTCCAATAAATGTAAAAGTAGGCAATCCCTTTGCTATATATATACATATATATATCCTTTTCTTTCCTACTGATGCATATTTTAGATAGTGATTTGAAAATAACATTAAACTTGTTACATTTTATATGAATATAAGCCATTTTGAAGGGTTTATTATATTATATAATATTTGCTATATCTATAGCTACATATATTAAGAAAGCCCACTATTTTAATTGTGTATTTTCTCAAGAAAAATGCTTTATTAGGAAATGGGGGTTTGGCAGAGATGAGGTCATTAAAAGGATATTGCCATCACTCCCTCCAGTATCAAATTTCTAAATATCTGCATTGAGAACTTTTTAAAAGAATAAAAATACTTTTTATTCCATTCTTCTTTATAAACATATAAATGTTTATAAGTAAAAAGATACTTTTCTAGTAGATTAAATAACCTCAATAATAGATATATTAGATCTATTCATTGCAAAAAATGGCATTTTGAAATGTTTGATAAGAAAGATACATAGAATTTTTGATTTATAGCAATAGGGATCAGTAGATGGCCAACACAAAATGAACTCAGCAGCATTTCTTTGTTTGAATTTTTTTTAACCTTACAGGTCATTTTTTTTTTTTGTGTGTATATATATATATATTATAGCTTCTCCACTACTTTTGTGTTTTTACAGGATTTCTGTGTGTGGAAATGTGTATGTTTCTGCAGTTATATGTGTATGCTGAAGTTTTTCTTTGGCTATTTTACTTTTGTTTGTTTTGTTTTGTCCTATTTTATGTTGTTTGTTTTTATCTAATTTTATTTTCTTATTAATTTTTTAGATGCCTGTTGGTACCCTAATGAAAGCAAGAAAGAAAAGGGGTGAATTGGAGTGGATAGGAAGTTGAGAAAAATCTGGAAAAAGTGAGGTAGAAGAACCATAATCAGAATATATTGTATTCTAAAATTCTGTCCTGATACATGTCTTGATGTGCTGGTATGGGTAGGTTTGGGGGCTCCCTTTTTCTGAGAGGGAAGGGAAGGGGTATACAAGGAAAAGGGTAATAGACTACTATGGAGAAGAGAGGAGGAAGGGGGCTATGATTGGGAATGAATAAATTAAATAAAATTTAAAAATCTATTTTAAATAAAAAAAAATCTTTAAAATGTGTAATTAGGACCTCCATGCATGGTTCTTAGTTGAAGTATCAGTTTCTGCAAGGGCCCCAGGGCTCAGTTTTGTTTTTTGTTTTTTCTCTGTTGTCCTCCTTTTGGAGCTCTTGTCCCCTCCAGGTCTTTCTATCTCACCCTTCTTTCATGAAATTCCATGCACTCTGTCCAAAGTTTGGCTATGAGTCTCAGCCTCTGCTTCAATACCTCAATCAATAGAGTCTTTCAGAGGCCCTCTGTGGAGGATTCACTCTCGAAGTGAGTTCCTTAGTGAGGGGAACAGGAAGCATCTCTGGCATGAACTAAGTGGCAGGTTCTCTGATCATCTTTCCTGTGGGATGCAGCCTTGCCAGGCCACAGAAGGAGACAATGCAGCTTGTCCAGAAGAGATCTGATATGCTAGGGTAAGATAGAAGGGTAGGAGGACTTCCACTATCAGTGGACTGGGAAGGGCCATTGGGGGAGAAGAGGGAGGGAGGATGGGATTTAGAAAAGACAATGGAAGGGGCAACAGCCATGATACAAAATGAATAAATCATAATAAATAATAAATAAAAACTTTCAAAATGTAATTAGGGATAAGAAGCAACCAATGGCACATTGGAAAAGAGTAACTGTGGTGAATGAAAGGCTACAGTTTAGCTCCATAACAGAAGTTGACACTCTTGAAGTTAAGAGCCCAGTCTGAAGGCCATTACTGTCAATACCCCCCAGAAAACTGCCTTGCTTCTTTCCATAAAAATGAAATAAAATTGTCATAGAAGTCTGAATAAAAGCTTGGTGTGATGAATGGGGAGGAGGTCCCCCCTCTCAGTGGATTTGGCAAGGGGCACGGTGGAGATGAGGGAGGAAGGTAGGGACTGGGAGGGAATGAGGGATCGGGACACGGCTGGGATACAGAGTTAATAAAATGTAACTGATAAGAAAAAAATAAAATTCAAAAAAAAAAAAGCTTGGTGTGAACATTTTGAGGCACAACTGGGGAACAGAAGAAGAAATCAGTGAGAGAATGATACATTTTTCTCTTTCAAGTTGCTTCCACCCCCAGTGACCTCATGCTGAAGACTGTCCTAGTATCTTCACAATTTAGATTTTTTCTTTGCTTTTCCAGACATGTATCCAAAAGAATATGATAAATTGTACCATTACCCCACTCTTACCCACATTCCTTCAGTTCATAACAGTTGGAAGTGACAGTTCAATGTTGATCCCTATTTTCTAGAAATGTTCACAGCCACAGAGTTCTAACATAAAGGGTCGGGCTTCTAGTTCCCTATAATGCAAATGTGAGGAACTGACAGCAAGTGGTTTTGAAATTGTGGTTTTATCTCCAACTCTAAAATAATAAGGAACACAGCTAGCCAACCTGGAGTTGTCTTTTAGCAAGAAAAATAGAGGACATACAACAGAAAATTAATCATAAATTGATCCTTAATTTTGTAAAATAAGCTCTTTGTTGAATCCATATCTTAATACTTCTTCAAGTAATGAGTTAGAGTGAAAATGTCTGACCATTTTACTTTCCATATCATAATGGGAACCCCTTTACAGCAGGAGTAAATCCCCCAAATGGGACAATAGCAAGCAATTACCCCAGATGGTTTCATAAGAACGACTTTCTGTAGAATTGGGGTGACATGGAATTGAGGTCCACCTGGTTGATTTGTCCATAAGATGTACAAGTGCCTCTCAGTTCTGCTTATGTCCTCACATACTGCTTCTAGTCACGGTGCTCAATTAGGACAAGAGAATTAACAAACCAGACCTCATAGTGTAAATGAATGGGTTATAGTCATATTCATTTGATAATGCACTAAGAATTCCTACCTCAATGAAACAAAATTGTTCATTCTGAAAACAAGTATAAATGACCATGAATTGAGGAAAAATAAAAGATGCTGGATACACAAAATACCATGCTCCTATATGATAAGAGATTTGTAAACTTTCTACAGTAATAATGTAAAAAAAAAAAAAAAAAAAAGAAAAGAAAAGAAAAGAAAGAAAGAAAAAAAGGGAAACAAGACACCTTTCAAAAACATCATGGAAACTTCAGATATGTGAGTTCAGATATGTGAGGGTTACAGCAAAGCTGGGATATATCTATTAAGTCTTGAATGATTTCTGAGCATTCTTAGCCTTCAGGTTTGTGGAAGCTAGGATTCCTTCTACATACCCAAAATATTTACTCAATTGTCACAAGAATTTCAGGTCATATCCAGAGATAAGCTGGATATTCAGGAGACTAAGAAAGACACCTTAAGATAAATTGTCTTTGGACCTAGAAATATACCAACTCTCTAACTCAGTGGAGTTACAATCACATAATCAGAACTATAGAACACCAAGGCTTAATTCTTTAGTTTTGTTTTCTGGAAACTTCAGTTAATATATTCAATATTTATATGTAGTTTATTCTGAAAAGTGAGTCATGCAAGAGAATGATAGATGCTAGACTGCTTTTACCATTCTAGAGAAGCACAGAATCAGGGCAGGCTACCAGAAAATCAGAAGCCATCAAAGCCATATTGGTTACTGAAATTCACAGACCACAAAATTCTAAGTTTCAGGATGAATTTTGATTATAGGATTTCAGGTAAATGTTAAGAGATAAAAAGGCAGAACCCCTTTACAGCAGGAGTAGATCCCCCAAATGGACAATAGCAAGCAATTATTCCAGATGGTTTCATAAGAACAACTTTCTGCAGAATTGGGGTGACATGGAATTGAGGTCCACGTGGTTGATTGTCTATAAGATGTACAAGTGCCTCTCAGTTCTGCTTATGTCCTCACATGCTGCTTCTAGTCATGGTGCTCAATTAGGACAAGAGAATTAACAAACCAGACCTCCCTTCTGGCGTCTCTGGCCTGCTACCATAACAGAATTGGCAAGAGGACCAGTCATTTCTGTCTTCCAGCCAAGGACAGGAATCAAAAGCCAAAAGTGCTCACCCTTTGGGTACCTACTTAAAATTAACTACCTTTCCAGTTTCTGTTACCTGTTCTCATCACAATTTCATATTAAGTATTTAAGTTTCCTAATGACTGTTTGCAAAGCATATACTGTTACCAGGAGAGGCACATAAGGAAAGAAATACATTAGAGTTTGGGAAATGTAAAGACACACAATGGGATAACTAAGTATTTCGTTTTAGCATGGTGAAATCTAATAGGACATACTATGGATCCTTCCTGATGAAATATGTAAATACAACTCCATAGTTTTGGCTGATGTACTGTCTACCTCACTGTTAACAGTGTGAATCCTCTCTCAGACACGTTTGTATTTTTAACCGAAATATAATGGACAACTACTTTTGAACTTTTAGAAACTACTTGTGGGGAATGGTTGTTTCCTGATGCAAAGCCCTGAGCAACTGTTGTTCACCACAACTGCTTTCTCTCTGCATCCTGAATTCCTTGAATAAGACAGTGTGTGAAATTCCAACCTCATTAAGTCTGCTGTTTAGCTGCTCTCTCTGCAGCCTCAGAGAATCTGCTCTGGGTCAGCCTCCTGCTTGTGAAACCATTTAAGGCAAACAACATGCCTGAACCATGAGGTGTAACATAATGCCAAAGTCAGACAGCTGCATTCTTTACTACTTAAGTAAATTTAGACATTCCTTACTGATCAAAGTAAGTGCTTGTTCTGTTTTGATTTTGTGGAATCATTTAGAGAAAATGTTGCATCTTGTCTATTATTAAACAGCATTTGGGAATATATAGTTAAGAATGAAAATAAAAGTATAAACTTTTTTGTGTCACTTAGCTCTATAATAATATACAAATTGAACCCTAGAAAATTCCCCCAGGTAAAATTGTACCAGTTGATTTCTGGAAAGAAAATTGTCTAAGGACACAATTTCAACAAATTAATCAAAACAGTTTTTCTACATTATTATTTCAGATAAAATTATCTATATCAGAACAATTATACTCTGCTCTAGAAAAAGGCCCAGGAAGAAATAAAATGTGTTTCTGAGAGATGTGTGCATGCGTGTGTGTGTGTGTGTGTGTGTGTGTGTGTGTGTGTTCTTATGCCATTTTAAGGAAAGAACAAGATGGAAAATCTGTCTACTGGAATTGAGACCATATTCTCATTTCATATTATTTGACAGTTTCTGTATGGCAGCAATCACTGTTTTTTCTTTCTTTCTTTCTTTCTTTTTCTTTCTACCACAGTGACAGTCTCAAATCAATCAGTGACCCAGATGGAAAGATTTTATAGCCCATTACGAAAGCCTTCAGTCATCCCACTAGTGTTGTGACCAAACTGGGTTTTCAGTACCAAAAATAGAATCTGCAGCTGAAAGTTTGAGATATACCCAACAAAATTAGTGATAAGGTCAGTGTGACATGACCCTGTAGATTTTCCACAAGTACCTATGATATATTTTATACTTCATTTATTTCAATGTGACATTCTTTTTTTAAAAAGAAAACTGTTTTAAATTAATTTATTTATTACAATTTATTCAATATGTATCTCCACTGAAGCCCCCTCCCTTGATTCCTCCCAGTCCTACCCACCCTCCATCTTCTCCACCTATGCCCTTTCCCTAGTCTCCTGATAGGGAAGTACCTTCCCTCTTCTATCTGACCCTAGCCTATCAGGTCTCATCAAGGCTGGTTGCATCATCTTTCTCTGTGACCTGGCAAGGCTACACCCCCAGGGGGAGGTGATCAAAGAGCCAGCCACTGAGTTAATGTCAGAGAGAGTCCCTGTTCCCCTTACTAGGGACCCTTGGATAATGAGCAGCCTTGGGCTTCCTCTGAACATGGGGTCTAGGTCCTCTCCATGCAAGGTCTTTGGTTAGAGTATTGGTTTCTGCAGGAACCTTTTGGCCCAGGCATTTTGGAAAATGAGGCATTCTTAAACTTAAAACGTAGTAAATTTGATCTATTTCAGCATGTGGAAGCAAATGATGAATTCTAAAAAATATACAGTTCTTTAAAGTATGTGGGATTTCATAAAAGGAAGTATTTTTTTTTCATTTGAGAATGTATTCTAGTATAACTAAAATGAATGGTATGTGTGGTTTTGTTTACTAATGTTACCATATAAAAGTCATGGCAAATTAGTAAGAAAATTTAAAAAGGAGCAAATAAATCCAGTGGACACTCTGACACACACACAATACATTTTAGTACATAATTAAAAATCATTAAAATGTGTTTCCATAACATATTAAAAATAGTTAAGATACTTTAGCATGTAAAATGAGAAACTGGTGATTAAATAATTCAAAAAAATTTAAACTATTATAGACTAGTTTCTAATTATAACACTTTTGCCAGTTACTTTGCATTCATTATTTTAAAATTTATTTGTTGTTTTATTAATTATAATCTATTTAGTTTTATCCCAACTATAACCCACACACTACTCGCCTTTCAGTCCCAGCCTTCCTCTCTCATCTGCTCCCATGCCCCTCCCAAGTCCACAGATCAGGGAGGTCCTCCTCCCCTTCCCTCTGATCCTAGTCTATCAGTTTTCATCAAAACTGGCTGCATTGTCTTCTTCTGTGGCCTGGTAAGGTGGTACCTCCTATTTTTTATATTCTAAAATATAAATTCTAGAAAATTTGATGCTTGAAATAATACTAGACAGAAAACTATATACATTTTGTGATAACAAATTTTAGTTGTTCCCTTGGCTGTATGGTATAGAAAGAAACCATGGGTGTGTCTAAAAGAGTGTCAAATTAGTGCAGTGTGAAGGTCACTGCTCTCTTCAAAGGCAATTGAATATTTCACTATTTTACTATCTAACTAGGAATTTGGGAGCTGGAAAGATGAAGTAATCATACAAAATGATTATTTGTTCCCTCACTTTGCGTTCATATACTTCCTCTTTTTGCTCTTGGACACTAGACCTGTCAGATCTCCAAATATGAAATTCCAGGCCTTGCTCCAATTAGCTTCAAGCTCATCAGTCTCCTTGAAGGGAGAATTGTCTCACCATCAGCTCCTCTAGCCCTGACGCCTTCAGACTATGGCCACGTTACACTGCTGGCACTCCAGGCCCTGCAGCTTGAGAGAAACATGCTGTGGAGCTTCTGAGCCATCGTAATAGCAAACGACAGTTCAACTCTATATCCTCTCTTGTATGGTGTCATCTCTATCTACCAAGGGAACTTTGTCCAGCACAACGTTACATGAAATAGAATTTAAATATAATGAACTTTATTAGGTTTTCTGATAAAAAATAAATATTTTTGTAACTTGAAATAACTGAGTTAGTATAGATGTTAGTGGACCATAGGAATTCATAGGAGAAAAACATGAATCAATAAATTTATAAAATGATATTAACTGTTAAGGCATCTTTTAAAATATTTTAGGGGCATATTGAATGATGTTTAAGTGGACATACACACACACACACACACACACACACACACACTCACACGTACTCACACACGCACACCTTTTAAGAAACTGGTTATATTCTTTAGTGAAATTATGAAGACTAGTCTCCCAGTGTTAAGTTTTTAAAAGGCAAAGGATAAAACATTTAGATAATTTTTATTTCTTTTTACTTACTGGTATAACCAGATAGACTATAACCCTTGAATAAGCAATGCTAAAATTATTCATTTAATTTTTATTTTTCTGGATGCTTACTTCAGGTAGAAGTTTATGATTGAGTTTGAAATTCTTAAATTAAAACCATCAATCATCAAACAAATGAGTAAGATCACCAGCATTGCATTGTGTAAAGTGGTTTCAAGGAAAACACGACTCAACTTCACATGAAAGAACAGAACATAGCAATCTGAAGGAAATAAATTTGGAAACACTTAATAAAATATCGTATTGCATTGTCAGTACTTTTTATAGAAAGGACTTGAGGGAAAGAGATGTTTTTATGGTCTTTGTTTACTTCTGGTATTAAATAGATAAATATCAATAATGAACTTCAGGAAACAAATACTAAGAGGTGCAAAGACCAAATCTGAGCTTGTATAACATAACAAAAATATGTTCGTATGTGCAAAGACATATTTTCAAGACTTCGTGAATTTACCTATATTTTGAATATAGAAAGATAGAAGTCACAAAAACAAAGGGTAGAAAAGTGGGTTGCTGGTAGGGAAAGAAAAAGAGGCTGATGATGGCAAATCATTAGTCATGAAGTTAATTAGTACTAAAGACCCAATGGACAGCATGGAGACTTTGACTAATAACAAAGTTTGGTAATTGATTTACAAATGTAGTAGATGTGAAGTGTTACCACCAAAGAAGAATAAGAATGGGTAATTACTTGGTGAAAGAAAGAAATGTGGATTGATTTCTTGATGGTAATCATTTCACATAGTGTTAATATATTAAAACATCTTATGCATCTTTGACATGTCCAAGTTTGACGTATTGATTCTACCTAAGAAAAACCCACAGCTTTTTGGTACTGTCATTAGACTTCTTCATTATAGTCTTCTGATAATAACAGTGGACTGGTAAAAGAGATGATGATAAGGAATTAAGAGATAGCTGTTTGATAAATAGAAAAGATAAAGGCGGGTAAATAAGAATAAGTTAATTGATAAACACACAGATACAAGAATGATGGATAAATAAATCACACTGCAGCTCCCAATTCACAAATTTGAGCAGCTTCTAATAAAAGCCCCAGTGACCACAGGTTTTTCACACAAAAAAGAACTAATGAACATATTGACTTTATCTTGAGAGACTGCTGCCATTGAGTAACTTTCCTATGTCATATACCCAGATCTTAGTATTGTATAATTATGCATTATTCTTCTAGAATAGGATCATTACAACTCTGTTTATGACAAGTCCAGGAACCATTTAAAGATATTCACCATAGATGCATGTGGTACTACAGGAAAGATCTGCAAGCAATTTGACAACCACAGAAGAAATGTCAGAAAGAAAATACCATTTTGGCTTACCACAAAGTGAACCAAAACTGACACAAACACTGGATTTTCTGAGATATTTAAAGAAAAACAAAACTCTGATTTTTAAGGCACCGTGCCCAGAAATTGCATGGTCTAATACAATAGAGGGACTCATCCAAAAAGGAATTACAACTTTATTGAGTTTTAGCCTCATAAAATATGAAAGATGGAAGTTTTCACAGGGGACACGTAAATCTTCAAAAGAATAAGGGAGAGAGCTCATCAGCACAACAGTGACAATCTTATTTGGAGATTATTTGAAAAATAAGCACATTTGATTTGATAACATGATGGTCGTCTATTTAATGTCTAGGTAATTGTTTGCTATTATGATGAAGCAATTAAACTGAATGAACAATGAGACTATTCCAACCACAGAATATGAGATGTTAAACAAGCTAGCCAATGCAGTGTAAGCAGTTGTTTTCTATTAGAGAACAGTATAAGAGAATCTGCCAGTCTTAAAGATGAATTAGTGAATTACATATTCAGAATATTTAAAAAAATATAGATAAAGCCATATTGTCTTCAGCATTTCTTAACCCATTCATTGGTTTGTCTGTCTGTCTATCTATCTATCTATCTATCTATCTATCTATCTATCTATCTATCTAT
>NW_026586550.1:1492428-1501656 GCF_907164565.1 Psammomys obesus
TATCTATCTATCTATCTATCTATCTATCTATCTATCTATCTATCTATTTAGTATTGGGTACATGCCTATCAGCATGCACAAGTGAAACAGAGAAGAACACGCTTTTTGAACCATGTGCTTCCCAGGGAAGACACAGAGGGCATGATTCTTAACAGCACACACCTTTACTTGCTAAGCCATCTCATCCACTCTTTATCACTTTTTAAAACTAATTTTCATTTTATTTTTATTAATTACAGTTTACTCACTTTGTATCCCAGCTGTATCCCCCTCTCCAACCCCTCCCAATCTCACCCCTCCTTCTTCCTTTCCTATGCCTCTCCCCCAGTCCAATGATGTGGGAGGTCCTCCTCCCCTTCCATCTGACCCATTTTATCTTCATCACTTTTTTAACAGCCAAAACCTTCATATCAATTCAAGTTTCCAATATGCCATCCAAGAAATACTGAAATATATCAATATAAATTATATTATAAAAATTGGAAATACTTATATTTGATTAATATTGTGTTTGTTTTATTCTCATTTATTCCATTTATTCTAATTTATTCCATGCTCTAAATCTGTAATATGATGATAGACAGAGTCCATTGTAAATGGGTGAAGATGAACGCCTCAACTCCCAGGGTTAGTTAGACACACGCTAACTTGAGCTAGCTATTATTATTAATATATTGTGTATAGGTATCTGTCTTGTATCCCAACTCTTTCTTAGACTTTAAACATGAAGGGGTATTGGATTGTGGCAAAGGTCTTTTCAACACCTAATGAGATGAAAATGTGGGTATGTTGTTGTTCTTTCAGTTTCTTTATATGGTGGATTATGATGATGGATTTTCATATATAGAACTATCCCTGCATTCCTGGGATGAAGCCTACTTGATCACTATGGATGATAAGTTTTGATAATCAAATTCCTTGTTCACATCTTCTCTGGCATGTTTTAAATAAAAAGTTACTTTATAAAACTGGCTTAAATGATTAAGGAAATACAAAGTGTACTTCTAGGGTAGAAGTGAGGAGGAAGTAAAGTCAGGCAGTGAAGTAGTATGGTCAGGTGAGAGAGGACAGTAAACACTTGAAGGAAGAGACATTTTAAAGGTTAGTAAACTAGCGGGGCTGGTAAGATGCTCAGTGCGTAAAGGTGCTTGCAACCAAGCCTGACAGCCTGAAGTCTAGCACTAGAAACTACATGGTGACAAGAAAAAAACAACTTTTGCAAGCTGTTCTCTGACCTCCCAATGTGTACCTTCCACAAACATTGAATAAATGAATGAATAAAAAAAGTCTATTTTATTAGATATTAGAATAGCTACTCCAGTTTGTTTCTTGTGTCTATTTGCTTGGAAAATCATTTTCCAGCCCTTTATTCTGGGGTAATGCCTATCATTATTGCTGAGGTGTGTTTTTGTATGCAACAGAATGATGGGTCCTGTTTATGCATTAATTCTGTTAGCATTTGTCTTTTTATTGGGGAGCTGAGGCCATTGATATTGAGAGATACTAATAACCAGTGGTTGTTAATTCCTTTTACTTTGATGTTGATGGTGGTAGAGTGTGTATGCATGCTTCCTTTCTTTTGTTTTTGTAGCTGTGGGGTTGTTTCCTGTTTTCCTGGTTGTAGCTAGCCTTCTTGGGTTTGAATTTTCCATCAAGTATCTTCTGTGGGGCTGGATTCATGTCTAGGTACTGTTTATACTTGGTTTTGTCATGGAATATCTTGTTTTCTCCATCTATGGTTATTGAAAGTTTTCCTGTAGTCTGGGTTCACATCTGTGTTCTATTATTATCTGCATGACATCTGTCCAGGTCCTTCTGGCTTTCATAGTTTCTGTTGAGAAGTCAGGTGTAATTCTGTTAAGTTTTCCTTTATTTGTGACATGGCCTTTTTCCCTTGCAGCTTTTAATAATCTTTCTTTGTTCTCTACATTTAGTATTTTGATTATTATGTGACAAAAGGATTTTCCTTTCTGGTCCAATCTATTTGGTGTCTTGTAGGTTTCTTGTATGTTACAGGAATTTCTTTAGGTTGGAGAAGTTTTCTTCTATGATATTGTTGAAAATATTTTCTGGGCCTTGGAGTTTGGAATCCTCTTCTATTCTTCTTGTTATTATTAGGTTTGATCTTTCCATATTGTCCCATATCTCTTGGATGTTTTCTATCAGAAACTTTTTAGATTTAACATTTTATTTGACTGATGTATTGATTTCTTCAATTGTATCTTCTACACCTGAGTTTCTCTCTTCTGTCTCTTATATTCTGTATATTGATGCTTGTGTTTGTATTTCCTGTTCACTTCCCTAGGTTTTCCATCTCCAGGATTGCCTTGGGTTGTGTTTTCTTTATTGCTTCTATTTTCATTTTTAGGGCCTGGGCAGTTTTATTCATTTCTTTTTCTTTTTTTGTTGTATTTTCAGGTACATCTTTAAGGGATTTACCCAATTCCTTCACCAGTTTGATTGTAATTTTTGTGTTTATTTAAGGGATTTATTCAATTCCTTCACCTGTTTGGTTGTATTTTCCTGCAATTCTTTACGGTAATTATTTTCTTCTTTTAAAGCCTCTGTTATTTCATAACGTCAGATGTAAGTTTGTTTTCTTGTGCTTCTGGTATGACAATATCTTCAGGAATTGTGGCAGGATAGCCGGGTTTTGGTAATGTCATATGGTGCAGGGTTTTGTTGCTGGTGTTCTTGCGTTAACTTCTAGCCTTTCAGATGACCATATAGAGGTAATTGGTCACTGGGATTGTCGGCAGAGATCGTGGTCCCAGGTGACCTCAGTCCTCTACTTGTCCTGCTGCTCCCTGATCTGTGCTGAAGATCAGTTGGGTCCCAGGAAATGGAGAAGGCCTAGGAACTGAGACATGCAGAGGAAGTGGA
This sequence comes from Psammomys obesus, assembly GCF_907164565.1. NCBI lineage: Eukaryota > Metazoa > Chordata > Mammalia > Rodentia > Muridae > Psammomys > Psammomys obesus. Next base: position 1,495,312 of record NW_026586550.1, read on the forward strand.
ACATAGAGGACCCTGCTCAGACCTGGCCAATGTTGCTGGCAGGCTGTCACAGGCCAATAGATGGGAGTGGGTTGTGTTTCTTACCTTCTGCTTCCTGATCCTTGTTGATCTTAAGGATCTAGATGGGGGTGCGTTCCAGAACATGGAGCAGGCCAGGGACCTTATGTTCCTTGTTCTGTGATGTTCTCAGGAACCTCAAATCCAGGTGGGTCCCAGGAATGGCATGGGCTAGATCTGTCCAAATTCTCTTGACCCTCCCTTCAAGGAGACAATCTACTCCTATTACTCTGTTAAAGAGACATAGTATTAAGCTAATTTCTAATGAATAACCTGCATAAATTATTTCATCTTTCAACTCTCAGCACATAATCATACATATAAAGTAAGGGGAGATTAATACAGATCCATAACTGGTAGAGGTGTAGGAAGGGAATAAGAGGCTGTAGTACTCTTACCAAAACAATAAAAAATAAAAATAAATACAAAATTACATCACATCCCCTTCCAAAACTCGGGGCAATCGGAGAAAGGTTGGAAGTATTGTAAGAGCCAGGCAGAAGTAGTAGTGACTGAAAGAAAGTATTTTTCATTCACAGTTTGAGAGATAGATTTCATCATGTTTGGGAAGACTTTTAGCAAGATAAGTAGGTAGCAGGTCATCTTGTATTCACAGGAAACTGAACAGGAAATTGAATGAGGTAGAAAAGTCCTGCCCCCATGTGAACCAATTCTTGCAGCAAGGCCTGGCTTTCTTGATGTTCTGCAACCTTCCCAAGGAGTACTTGCTTTCTGGGGATCAAAAAAACATGAGGTTTTGGAAGACATTTAATGTTCAGATTATAACAAACGTATGAATTCTATGTAGATCTTGTTGTTTTCTTTTATTTTTTTCAACAAACCTACTTTATTAAATGTTTCTACTTCCCTTCCAACCCCTTAACACTGGGTAGGAGAAAAAGAAGGTTATTGTGTACAGGGGTCGGGGTTCTCAGCTACTTCCCACTGGGTAGGGTTGTAGGATTCTTTGGGGGGCAATACCAATATCAATCTTCCAGAAATCCTGAAGTCCAGGTAACCAGCAATTCAGCAAACAGCAAATGCAACAGCAGGACGAACCAGCAGCAAACAGTCCTGCTCCAAGAAGCCAGGCCTTTTTTCTTGGGATGTCACAGCTATACCACTCATAGTCCTCAGATTCAGCTAATTTCACCTGGCAAAAAAACACACTTCAAAGGAGACACTTAACAGGTGTGAACAAACTAAAATCTCCAACTTGGAATTTTAACAAAAATAAATTTACCTATCATAATCCAAAACATCCACAACGTTTCTATGTCAACTGAAAAGTAAAAATTAAAAACATAAATGCAACTACAGGAGGAACTAAAAAAGATCATGCTGAGTTTGGTATCCTTGAATCAGAAGGATGCACATGGTATAGACTCACTTATAAGTGGAAATTAGACATATAATCTAGGATAAACATATTAAAACCTGAACACCTAAAGAGCTAAGCAAGAAGAAGGACCCTGGGCAAGATGATCAATCTTCACTCAGAAAGGTAAACAGGGCAGACATCAGAAGAGGGAGGAAACAGGGAACAAGACTGAGACTCATAAACAAACTTTGGACAGAGTGCAGGGGCTCTTAGGAAAGAAGGGGGACATAGTAAGATCTGCAGAGGACAGGAGCTTCACAAGGAGAGCAAAAGAACCAAAATATCTGGGCACAGGGATCTTCTCTGAGACTGCTACTCCAACCAAGGACCATTCATGGATATTACCTAGAACCCCTGCTCAGATGTAGTCCATGGCAGATCAGTATCCAAGTGGATACCCTAGTAAGGGGAACAGGGGCTGTTTCTGACATGAACTCAGTGGCTAGCTCTTTGACTGCCTCCCCTTGATGGCCTTGCCAGGCCACAGAGGAGGACAATACAACCAGTTCTTATGAGACCAGACAAGCTAGGGTCAGATGGAACAGGAGGAGGACCTCCCCATCTGTGGACCTGGAGGGGGGGGTTGGGAGGAGATGAAGGAGGAAAGGTAAGATAAGGGAAGGGAGGAGGAAGGGGGCTACAGCTGGGATACAAAGTAAAGAAACTGTAACTAATATAAAAATAAAAAAATTAATAATAACAAAAAGACAGGATCCTACCACACAGGGCTTCTGAAAGACTCTACTCAGCATGGTATCAAAGCAGATGCTGAGACTCATAGCCGACGGGCAGAGTGCAGGGAATCTTATGAAAGAATGGAGAGATCAAAGACCTGGAGAAGACAGGAGCTCCACAAGGAGAGCAACAGAACCGAAAGATCTGGAAACAAGGGTCTTTTCTGAGACTGATATTCCAACCAAGGACCATTCATGGATATAATCTAGATAACCTAGAACTCCTGTTCAGATATAGCCCATGGAAGCTCAGTGTCCAAGTGGGTACTCTAGTAAGGGGAAGAACGGCTCTCTCTGGCATGAACTCAGTGGCTGGCTCTGTGAACACCTCTCCCTGAGGGGGAAGCAGCCTTTCCAGGCCACAGAGGAGGACAATGTAACCAGTCCTGATAGGTTAGGGTCAGATAGAATGGGAAGAAGACCTCCCCTCTCAGTGGACTTGGAAAGGGTCATGGGAGAAGAGGGAAGGTTTGTGGGATTGGCAGGGGGAGAGGACAGGGGTTACAGCTGGAATTGTAATAAATAAAAATTAATTAATTAAATTTAAAAAATGTAATAAATAAATTGTAATAAATAAAAATTAATTAATTAAATTTAAAAAATAAATGTAGCTAACTCTAAAGTTTGGAATATTAGAAAATATATATAAAAGAACTGTCAAAATATTGATTCCTGTTAAAGCTAGGTGTTAAGCCCTTAGTTTCATTTCAACATATGATTTTATTCTCATATATAAGTAACTAAAAAATAGTGAATTTTAAAGGTAAATGTTTGAAAAAATTAAAGTTGGACTCTATTATAGAAAATGAAGCTAAATTTCTGCTTTCTTATTACTACATGAAGTTTTTTAATTAAATTCACAGTTTAGTATAAGACTTCCAAATATTTTAGGGTATTAATTCTCTTCTTAACTAAATAGTATATAGGTATATTATTAGAGAAGTTTGTTTCATATGAATTAATTAGAGTAATTTCACTTCTAATTCAGAGAAAATATGAGGTAAGCATACAAGAAAGCACACATGAGTTTAGGCCTTGGATTGCCATAAGCCTGAATGAGTGGCGAGCCAGCAAATTTGTGGAGGTGTCAATATGAATGCCCAAGAACACTTGAACAGAAATGATTAGAATAAATTTTTGAAAGAACAAATCAAGAAGTAAGGACATATTTTTAGTCCTATAAAAGTACTGTTACAAATGGAGAAACCAAGGGCTTGCCTTGGTTTGAACAAAAACCCTTTACAGTAACAGAAAATTGCCAATGACAATTTTTCTTTGTGTTGGAGTGTCACTGAGTTCCAAAATGATGTGATTAAAGGACTATGAGTAATCATTTACTCATTCTCTGGTGTGCCATGGCAAGCAGAAGATGAGTAGTTCATGAAACAGAACTTTATTGTTCATAATTCTCAGGGGCTGGAAATCTGAGATCAAGACAGACAGTGTGGAGTCTGCTGAAGGCTGAGATGGCAGACCAGTATCTTGCCTCACCCCAAGTTTCTGGTGGTCTGCCAGCATTCCTTAGTTAGTCACATAACACTGATAACCAACTTGATCTTCACCTGGTATTTCTTTTTTTTTTTTTTTTGAATTTTATTTTTTTCTTATCAGTTACATTTTATTAACTCTGTATCCCAGCCGTGTCCCGATACCTCATTCCCTCCCAGTCCCTCCCTCTCTCCCTCATCTCCACCCTGCCCCTTGCCAAGTCCACTGATAGGGGGGATCTCTTCCCCATTCATCTGATACTGTTTTATCAGGTATCTTCAGGACTGGCTGCAAAGCTCTCCTCTGTGGCCTAACAGGACTGCTCCAACCTTGGGGGGGCGGGGAGGCCAAAGAGCCAGTCATTGAGTTCCTGTTAGAAATAGTCCTTGTTCCCCTCACTATGGGAAGCCAATTGGTTACTGAGCTACCACAGGCTACATCTGAGCAGAGGTTCTAGGTTACATTCATACATGGTCCTTGGTTGCATGTCAGTCTCAGAAAAGACCCTGTGCCCAGATATATTTGGTCCTTGTGGAGCTCCTATCCGTTCCTCATCAGTCTAACTCCCCTTCTTTCTTATGATTCCCTGTACTCTGCCAAAGGTTTGGTCATGCGTCTTTGCTTTGAAAACACTGCTGGTTAGAGTCTTTCAAATGCTCTCAGTAGACTACTATTATATGTTCAATGCGCATCCCATCTGTCTTTCTAAACGAGGATTGATCATCTTACCCCATGTCCGCTCTCTTGATTATCTTTTTTAGGTGTATAGATTTCATTATGTTTATCATATCTTATAGGTCTATATAAGTGAGTATATACCGTGTTTGTCTTTCTCCTTCTGGGATATTTCACTCAGGATGATCTTTTCTAGATCCCACCATTTGCCTGCAAATTTCATGATTTCCTCCTTTTTGATTGCTGAGTAGTATTGCATTGTGTAAAAATACCACAATTTCTGTACCCATTCCTCCTCTGTTGATGGACATCTGGGTTGTTTCCAGGTTGGTATTTTGATGGGAATTGCATTGAATCTGTACTTTGCTTTTGGCAGGATGACCATTTTCACAATGTTAATCCTATCAATCCATGAGCACGGAAGATCTTTCCATCTTCTGAGATCTTCTTCAATTTCTTTCTTCAGAGACTTGAAGTTTTTCTCAAACAGGTCTTTCACTTGCTTGGTTAGTGTCACCCCAAGGTACTTTATGTTATTAGTGGCTATTTTGAAGGGTGTTGTTTCCCTAATTTCTTTCTCCGCCCTTTTGTCTTTGGTATATAGGAGGGCTAATGATTTTTTGAGTTGATTTTGTATCCGGCCACTTTGCTGAAGGTGTTTATCAGCTGGAAGAGTTCTCTGGTTGAATTTTTGGGATCGCTCATATATACTATCATATCATCTGCAAATAGTGACACTTTGACCTCTTCCTTTCCGATTTGTATCCCCTTGATCTCCTTTAGCTGTCTTATTGCTCTGGCTAGGACTTCAAGTACTATATTGAAGAGGTAGGGAGAGAGTGGGCAGCCTTGTCTTGTCCCTGATTTCAGTGGGATTGATGTAAGTTTCTCTCCATTGAGTTTGATGTTGGCTATAGGCTTGCTGTATATTGCCTTTACTATGTTTAGATATGTGCCTTGTATTCCTGATCTCTCCAAGACTTTAAACTTGAATGGGTGTTGGACTTTGTCAAATGCTTTTTCGGCATCTAAGGAGATGATCATGTGGTTTTTCTCCTTCAGTTTGTTTATGTGGTGGATTACATTGATGGATTTCCGTATGTTGAACCACCCTTGCATGCCTGGGATGAAGCCTACTTGGTCGTGGTGGATGATAACTTTGATGTGTTCTTGGATTCGATTTGCAAGTATTTTATTGAGTATTTTTGCGTCAATGTTCATACGAGAGATAGGTCTGAAGTTCTCTTTTTTTTCATTGGTTCTTTGTGTGGTTTAGGTATCAGGGTGACTGTTGCTTCATAGAATGAGTTTGGTAATGTACCTTCTGTTTCTGTTTTGTGGAATAGTTTGAGGAGAATTGGTGTGAGCACTTCTTTGATGATCTGGTAGAATTCTGTGCTGAAACCATCTGGCCCAGGACTTTTTTTGGAGGGGAGACTGTGAATGACTGCTTCAATTTCCTTGGGGGATATAGGGCTGTTCAATATTTCTATCTGATCTTGACTTAATGTTGGAAGATGGAATCTATCAAGAAAATTGTCCATTTCATTTAGGTTTTCAAATTTTGTGTCATATTGGCTTTTGTAGTATGACCTAATGATTGTTTGAATTTCTTCTGTGTCTGTAGTTATGGCACCCTTTTCATTCTGATTTTGTTGATTTGGAAAGATTCTCTCTGCTTTTTAGTTAGTTTGGATAATGGTTTGTCTATCTTGTTGATTTTCTGAAAGAACCAGCTTTTTGTTTCATTGATTCTTTGAATAGTTTTATTTGTTTCTAATTGATTGATTTCAGCCCTGACTTTGATTATTTCCAGCCATCCACTCCTCTTGGGTGTATCTGGTTCTTTTTTTTTTCTAGGGTTTTCAGTTGGGCCATTTAGTTGTTTGTATGTGATGTTACGAATTTCTTCTTGCAGGCACTTAGTGCTATAAATTTTCCTCTGAGCACTGCTTTCAATGTGTCCCATAAATTTGGGTATGTTGTGCCTTCATTTTCATTGAATTCTAG
>NW_026586550.1:1506656-1625562 GCF_907164565.1 Psammomys obesus
CTTATCAGTTACATTTTATTAACTCTGTATCCCAGCCGTGTCCCGATACCTCATTCCCTCCCAGTCCCTCCCTCTCTCCCTCATCTCCACCCTGCCCCTTGCCAAGTCCACTGATAGGGGGGAATCTCTTCCCCATTCATCTGATACTGTTTTATCAGGTATCTTCAGGACTGGCTGCAAAGCTCTCCTCTGTGGCCTAACAGGACTGCTCCAACCTTGGGGGGCGGGGAGGCCAAAGAGCCAGTCATTGAGTTCCTGTTAGAAATAGTCCTTGTTCCCCTCACTATGGGAAGCCAATTGGTTACTGAGCTACCACAGGCTACATCTGAGCAGAGGTTCTAGGTTACATTCATACATGGTCCTTGGTTGCATGTCAGTCTCAGAAAAGACCCTGTGCCCAGATATATTTGGTCCTTGTGGAGCTCCTATCCGTTCCTCATCAGTCTAACTCCCCTTCTTTCTTATGATTCCCTGTACTCTGCCAAAGGTTTGGTCATGCGTCTTTGCTTTGAAAACACTGCTGGTTAGAGTCTTTCAAATGCTCTCAGTAGACTCCTATTATATGTTCAATGCGCATCCCATCTGTCTTTCTAAATGAGGATTGATCATCTTACCCCATGTCCGCTCTCTTGATTATCTTTTTTAGGTGTATAGATTTCATTATGTTTATCATATCTTATAGGTCTATATAAGTGAGTATATACCGTGTTTGTCTTTCTCCTTCTGGGATATTTCACTCAGGATGATCTTTTCTAGATCCCACCATTTGCCTGCAAATTTCATGATTTCCTCCTTTTTGATTGCTGAGTAGTATTGCATTGTGTAAAAATACCACAATTTCTGTACCCATTCCTCCTCTGTTGATGGACATCTGGGTTGTTTCCAGGTTGGTATTTTGATGGGAATTGCATTGAATCTGTACTTTGCTTTTGGCAGGATGACCATTTTCACAATGTTAATCCTATCAATCCATGAGCACGGAAGATCTTTCCATCTTCTGAGATCTTCTTCAATTTCTTTCTTCAGAGACTTGAAGTTTTTCTCAAACAGGTCTTTCACTTGCTTGGTTAGTGTCACCCCAAGGTACTTTATGTTATTAGTGGCTATTTTGAAGGGTGTTGTTTCCCTAATTTCTTTCTCCGCCCTTTTGTCTTTGGTATATAGGAGGGCTAATGATTTTTTGAGTTGATTTTGTATCCGGCCACTTTGCTGAAGTTGTTTATCAGCTGGAAGAGTTCTCTGGTTGAATTTTTGGGATCGCTCATATATACTATCATATCATCTGCAAATAGTGACACTTTGACCTCTTCCTTTCCGATTTGTATCCCCTTGATCTCCTTTAGCTGTCTTATTGCTCTGGCTAGGACTTCAAGTACTATATTGAAGAGGTAGGGAGAGAGTGGGCAGCCTTGTCTTGTCCCTGATTTCAGTGGGATTGATGTAAGTTTCTCTCCATTGAGTTTGATGTTGGCTATAGGCTTGCTGTATATTGCCTTTACTATGTTTAGATATGTGCCTTGTATTCCTGATCTCTCCAAGACTTTAAACTTGAATGGGTGTTGGACTTTGTCAAATGCTTTTTCGGCATCTAAGGAGATGATCATGTGGTTTTTCTCCTTCAGTTTGTTTATGTGGTGGATTACATTGATGGATTTCCGTATGTTGAACCACCCTTGCATGCCTGGGATGAAGCCTACTTGGTCGTGGTGGATGATAACTTTGATGTGTTCTTGGATTCGATTTGCAAGTATTTTATTGAGTATTTTTGCGTCAATGTTCATACGAGAGATAGGTCTGAAGTTCTCTTTTTTTTCATTGGTTCTTTGTGTGGTTTAGGTATCAGGGTGACTGTTGCTTCATAGAATGAGTTTGGTAATGTACCTTCTGTTTCTGTTTTGTGGAATAGTTTGAGGAGAATTGGTGTGAGCACTTCTTTGATGATCTGGTAGAATTCTGTGCTGAAACCATCTGGCCCAGGACTTTTTTTGGAGGGGAGACTGTGAATGACTGCTTCAATTTCCTTGGGGGATATAGGGCTGTTCAATATTTCTATCTGATCTTGACTTAATGTTGGAAGATGGAATCTATCAAGAAAATTGTCCATTTCATTTAGGTTTTCAAATTTTGTGTCATATTGGCTTTTGTAGTATGACCTAATGATTGTTTGAATTTCTTCTGTGTCTGTAGTTATGGCACCCTTTTCATTCTGATTTTGTTGATTTGGAAAGATTCTCTCTGCTTTTTAGTTAGTTTGGATAATGGTTTGTCTATCTTGTTGATTTTCTGAAAGAACCAGCTTTTTGTTTCATTGATTCTTTGAATAGTTTTATTTGTTTCTAATTGATTGATTTCAGCCCTGACTTTGATTATTTCCAGCCATCCACTCCTCTTGGGTGTATCTGGTTCTTTTTTTTTTCTAGGGTTTTCAGTTGGGCCATTTAGTTGTTTGTATGTGATGTTACGAATTTCTTCTTGCAGGCACTTAGTGCTATAAATTTTCCTCTGAGCACTGCTTTCAATGTGTCCCATAAATTTGGGTATGTTGTGCCTTCATTTTCATTGAATTCTAGGAAGTCTTTAATTTCTTTGTTTATTTCTTCCTTAACCCAGCTGTTGTTGAGTAACAAGTTGTTCAGTTTCCATGTTCGTGTAGGCTGTTTGTTATTTCTGTTGTTGTTGAGGTCCAGCTTAAGTCCATGGTGGTCAGATAGAATACAAGGGATTATTTCAATCTTTTTGTATCTGTTGAGGCTTGCTTTATGACCAACTATATGGTCTATTTTGGAGAAGGTTCGATTAGGTGCTGAAAAGAAGGTATACTCTTTTGAGTTTGGATGAAAAGATCTGTAGACGTCTATTAGGTCCATTTGATTTAGGGTCTCTGTAAGTGTTTTTATTTCCCTATTTGTTTTCTGTCTAGTTGATCTGTCCCTTGGTGAGAGTGGAGTTTTGAAGTCTCCCAGTATTAGGGTATTAGGATCAATGTGTGATTTAAGCTTTAATATTGCTTCATTTACGAATGTAGGTGCTCTTGTATTTGGGGCATAGATATTCAAAATTGTGATGTCCTCTTGGTGGATTTTTCCTTTGATGAGAATATAGTGGCCGTCCTTATCTTTTTTTATTAACTTGGGTTGAAAGTCTATTTTATTAGATATTAGGATGGCTACTCCCGCTTTTTTCTGAAACCATTTGCTTGAAAGACATTTTTCCAGTCCTTTACTCTGAGGTTGTGTTTATCTTTGTTGCATAGGTGTGTTTCTTGGATGCAACAGAATGATGGATCCTGTTTCCGCAACCATTCTGTTAGTCTGTGTCTTTTAATTGGGGAGTTGAGTCCGTTGATGTTGATAGAAACTAGTGACCAACAATTGTTACTCACTTTAGATGTGGTGTTGGTGGTGTCACTGAGTTTCATTGCTTGTAGTCTTTCGTTTTTTTTTGTTGTTGTTGTTGTTGTTGTTGTTGTTGTGTAGTTATCTATTTCCTCTGTTTCCTTCGATGTAGTTGTTTTCTTTGGTTTGGAGTTTCCCTTCTAGTAACTTCTGTAGAGCTGGGTTACTATGTAGACATTGTTTAAATTTGGTGTTTTCTTGGAATATCTATGTCTATGTTTATGTTGATTGAAAGTTTTGCTGGGTCTAGTAGTCTGGGTTGGAATCTGTGGTCCCTTAAGGACTGTATGATTTCTGTCCAGGCCCTTCTGGCTTTCATAGTTTCTGTTGAGAAATCTGGTGTGATTCTGATAGGTCTACCTTCATATGTTACTTGGCCTTTTTCCCTTGCTGCTTTTAGAATTTTTTCTTTGTTTTGTAGGTTCAGTGTTTTGACTATGATGTGATGTGAAGAATTTATTTTCTGGTCTAGTCTACTTGGTGTTCTGTAGGCCTCTTGTATGTTTATGGCCATCTCCTTCTTTAAGTTTGGAAAGTTTTATTCTATAATTTTCTTGAAAATATTTTCCGGACCTTTGAGCCTGATGTCTTCTTTTTCTTCCACTCCTATTATTCTTAGGTTTTGTCTTTTCATGGTGTCCTTGATTTCTTGGATGTTTTGTATTTGGAAATCTGATTTTATTTTTTCTTTGAGAGACGTGTCAATTTCCCCAAGTATATCTTCGGCTCCTGAGATTCTTTCTTCCATCTCTTGTATTCTGTTGGTGATGCTTACATTTGTAGTTCCTGATCTTTTCTCTATGTTCTCTAGCTCCAGGTTTTTCTCTATTTGTGTTTTCTTTATTGATTCTAATTCTGTTTTCATGTCTGCACCATTTCGTTCATCTGTTTGAATGTGGACTCCTGCTTTTCAATGATAGCTTCTATTTTTTTGTCCATTTCCTCTCTATGTATCACTAATTGTGCCTCTACTTCTTTGGGTATAATTGCCTGTATTTCAATGAGAGCTTTGTTTATTTCTTCTTTATTTGCCTTCATTTGTGTGGACATTTCTTTGAGAGCTTTGTGCAATTCTTCTCTGTTTGCCTCAATTTTCGTGGTCATTTCTCTGAGAGCAAGATTTGTTTCCTCTTTGTTAATCTCGATTTCTTTGGTTATTTCTCTGAGGGCTTTGTTCATTTCATCTTTATGGGCCTCTAATATCTGGAGAAACATAGTTTTGAGGTCGTTTTCTTGTATATCTAGTGAATTGAAGTGTCCATTGTTTTGTGGGATTGCTGGTGAGGTCATTATGTCCTGATTTTTGTTGGGAGTGTTCTTACATTTGCCTCTAGCCATCTGGTTATTTATAATCCTCACTGGTTGTTCCTCGAAATTTTAGTTTGGACTACAATCTTTCTGTTTTCTGGACTGTTTTTTTCAGGAAGATGAGAGAAGTTCACTGGTTTGGGAGTGTGCACTGTGGTTTCAGTTTTGCCTAAGTAAGGAATGTGACGCTGGTGCTATTATGTGCGCTTTTAGCAGGCACAGTGTGCATGCGTGGATTCTCTGACTATTGCAGTGGCCTGCAAGCCACTATTACGCAGTTCTGACTGAGATCCAGGGATTGTTTGCCTGGATTACCCTGGTGGACCTGCAAGGCAGAGGCTTCAGTGTTGGGGTCGCTATCCCAAGAATCCCTATTATGCCAACACTAGGGGTGTGGGTGGCAGGAATCTTGTCTGGTTGCTTCTGTGGAGAGGCCCTGGGTCTGGGGCAATCTCTCCCTAGAAGGCTCACTCTCTCTCTTGCAGGACCAGTTGGAATGCACAGGAGTTCCCCTTGCTCACTACTCTCTGTTTTGGTCCTGCTGCGGAAGTGCATGGGTAGGCTAACAGTCAGCTCTGTGACACTGTGGCCGCAGGACTCGGTGTCCACCTTTTCTATGTGCTGCCTCTCTGTGCTTTCCCTCTGCTAGGTCCCGGTGTAGCGTGGGAAAGAGTTAGGTTGAGTGTTCTCAATCCCAGATCCCGGGCCCAGATCTCTCTGCCAGAAGCAGCCTGGCAGTAGAATCTATGTTTGCTGATCCCAAGAGAGTACCGGGTAGGGTTGAGTGCCGTCAGATCCAGAGCTTGGGTTTCTCTGCTGGGGGCCGCTGGGTGAGCTGGAGAGAGGGTGCTGTGTCCTTGGCAGGCTGTCTCTTTGTCCTTCCCCTCTGACCTTCTCCTCTGCTAGGGCAAGCTTATGGAGGTGCTCTCAGGGGAGTGCCAGCAGGGGTTGGGGCTTCTCAGTAGGATCCTGAGCCCTGAGCCGGGGTTTCTCTGCCAGGGGTCGAAGGGGGGGGCGCAGGTGATAGAACTTGCTGCTAGACCTTATTGCGCTGGATCCAGGAGAATCTCAGGACGTGTAGAATGACCACAGTCCCAGATCCCGAGCTGTAGTTTGTTTGCTAGGAACAGTCGGCAGCACTGGAGTTCCGGCACTGTGAAGCCGCTGTGCGCCTCTTTATCCTTCCATTCCACTGCAGCAGGGATATGGCGGCGTTTGGGGGAGTGCCCAAAAGGATTGGGTTTTCTCAGCCCCGATCTCGGGTTGGGGTACAGACAATGTGGTCTGTGGCAGATTCTGCTGGATGCCTCCTGCCTCCTCCGAAGATGGAGTAGGGATTTTGAGCTGGGCGCGCAGCTGCTATCCCCTGAGGAGAGAGCTCAGTTGTGATGGTGGCAGGTACCCCCCGCGGTCGGAGAGACCTTCCAGGGAAAGACTGTGTGACCCGTGACCAGTCTGGCAACTTTCCTTCCCCGTGGGGTTTTTTTGGGACTGGGACTCTCAGCCTCAGGCACCCTTGTGCCCACCAATCAGCCTGGGAACCTGATCGGGACAAGCAGGCTTGCGGCACCAGCCTGTAGACCCAAAGCCCGCATTAGCCGGGTTCTCTTCCGGGTTCTGGCTGGGCAGCCGAGAGTGGACCCGACCAATTCCCACGTCGTGGGAGCCTCCCCTCACCTGGGAAACATGATAGATCGCTGTTGTTTTAGGGTCCAGAGTTCAGTCTCCTGGTCTCTCCATGGAGTGTGTTGTCCCGCTTCTCAGACATGGTGTTCTCCCGGTGCCGCCATCTTGGCCCCCTCTCTCACTCCAGAAGTTCTTTTTTTCTTCACCTGGTATTTTTATGTGCTTGTCTATTTTCCACTTTACTCTTTTATAAATAGGTATATTAATAATATTGAATCAATAGCCCACTTTATTTTATTTTTATTGTGTGATAATTTCTGTTAGAGTCTATATTCAATCATAATATTTAGAGACATGGAAGGATACAGTTTCTACATATAAAGTTCTTGAACTCATATTTTTTCTGAAGTTATAAATTCCATATCCTTTCTTTTCTCTATGCATCATGGGCACTGTCTCTCCTCACCTCAACAGAAGAGGCTTGTTCCATGGAAAATACAAGCAACTGATGACCCCAAGAAACTTTGATTAACTGGATGTTAAGATCTATGTAAATAACTCAAGATCAATGAGAACTTACCTCAGTCTTACGGAATGTGAAATTTTATGGAACTAAAGATTAAGCTTGCATGAAGGAAGTTCCTTAGGTAGATGCAAAACAGTTGTATTGTTTAAAAAAAAAAGAAAGAAAATCCATACTTAGACATGTACAATTCAATTATAAGTGTGTCACAACCTTTCTTGGACTGATTTTCAATGAGTAATGTCACAAGATATTTTACTTCTCAAAACCATATGTTATTATATTATTTTCATTGATGCAGATTATTTAACAATGGTATTCAATTCATCTTTTATCAATTACATGCTATCTTAACTCTTGGTATAATTAAAAATAATAATCCAAAATAAAAATAATAAATGATATTCCATTGTGATAACCCACATCTGACATCTCCTAAGTTGGCAGACTGAAGCAAGAGGATCACAATAAGTTCTTGAACAAATGGAGCATGTCTCCACCTATAGAGTTTGATGTTGTGCTTTTTCAGATTTTTTTATAAATTGTTAATGCATTAAGCTATTCAATGTACCATAAAGTTATGGCATACCTATATAATTCTACCAGAAAGAGGCAAAGACTAGTCACTAGAAAAATGCTTTAATAATAGCAGCACTGCACAGGGAAAGACAGGTTGTTTACAAAAAATATTTTATATACATGCAGACAAACAAACAAAGAGAGAGGGATAGAGAGACAGAAAGAGAAACCAGAAGGGCACTATGACACATATCATTAAGTCCGTCTGTCTATTCTTGGTGAAGGAAATGTTCTTTTATATCAAGCTGGAAGTTGAATAAAATTTAGACAGCTCTTTTGATGTCAATAATGCCTCAAGATCACACTCAAAGTTTTTGTTGATACCATTTGTATAAGCTATGAACAAAACTTTTACCTAAACATTTTTCAAGACAGGGTATCTCTGTGTAGCTTTGGCTGTCCTAGAACTTGCATTATATACTAGGCTGGCCTCAAAGTCACAGGGAGCCACCTACCTTTGCCTCTGTCTCCTGAGTTCTGAGATTAAAGGTGTGCACAGCTTAACTAAATATTCTAAGTATATGCCTTGGTACAGGGGACAAAAGATTATTTGCAAAAGAAGAAAGCCTTTGTATTAAGATTCATTTAGTCTGATGGTAACAGAGTCTGTGTTTTAAGTTCTTCCCAAATGCTCTGACTTTTATAAATGATCTTGAAGTCGTGATGAAAGGTATTTATTTCAAAGTCAGAGATATTGGCAGTTTTTAAATTGAAATAGATTTCGTTATAATTAATTACTCAATTTATTTACTTTATATCCTGATCTCAGTTTCCTATCATTCTGCAACTCCCAGTCCTTCCCCATACTTCCTTTACTCCCTTATACACTCTTCTGTTGGTATAATGTTCTTCTGGAATGTATATACCTTACCCTTGTTCATTCAAATGCTGACTTCTCCCCCTCACTCTCTGGTTTCAGTCTGAATATTGAATTGTGATACTTATTCTAAGCATCCTGTATCAGCTTTGTGTAAACAGGCCAAAATAAAGCAACTAGCTACAGTGTTGTGCAGTGGAAGGAGCCAGAGGACAGGAAAGAGAGGAGGAGCAATAGGGCAGGAAATGAGTGGGAAGAGAAGAGGCAAGAGGAGAGAGGAGCAGAGCTGGAAGACAGATCTTGAAATGACGTGGAGAGATGTACTGGACCTAATATATCACAAAAAGCAGGTATAATGTGGGAAATCTAAATGTTAGGAAACTATGAGGGCTTGGAGATTTAATATGGAGTAGCTATTGCCCAGCATTGTGTTCTAGGTTAACTAAATAAACCCAGTGTCTGTGTGGTGATTTGGTTAAACAGCTGTTAGGCATAACAACAAGCTTTTCTAACAGATAATCATTAGTAAATATTAATCACTGCCTACAAAACTCTTCCTCCAATTCTCTTCAGAATACAGGGTCTCCCATAGCTATCAACCAACTCTGGTATATCAAGTTGTAGTAAGATTAAGGACAGCTTCTCTTTTTAAAATTTATTTGTTTGTTTATTTATTTATTTTTGTTTACATTAATTACAGTTTATTCATATTATATCCCAGCTGTACCCCAGTCCCTCATTCCTTTCCAATCACTTGCTCCCTCCCTCATCTCCTCCCATGCCCTTCTCCAAGTCCACTGATAGGGGAGGTCCTCCTCCCCTTCCATCTGACCCTAGCCCATCAGTCTCATCAGGACTGGATGCTTGTTTTCCTCTGTGGCCTGGTAAGGATGCTCACCCCTCAAGGAGAGGTGATCACAGAGCCATCCACAGAGTTCTTGCCAGAGACAGTCGCTGTTCCCCTTAATAGGGAGCCAACTTGGAGACTTAGCTGCCTACATCTGTGCAGGGGTTCTAAGTTATCTCCATGCATCGTCTTTGGAGTATCAGTCTCAGAAAAGACCCCCTGGACCCAGATTTCTTGGTTCTGTTGCTTCTCTTGTACAGCTCCTGTCCCCTCCAGGTCTTTCTACCCCCCCCCTTCTTTCATAAGATTCCATGCACTCTGCCCAAAGTTTGGCTATGAACCTCAGCATCCACTTTAATATCATGCTAGGAAGAGTTTTTCAGAGGCCCTCTGTGGTAGGCTGCTGTCCTGTACCCTGTTTTCTCCCTCTTCTGATGTCTATCTTGTTTGCTTTTTTGAGTGAGGATTGATCGCCTTACCCTGGAACCTCCTTCTTGCTTAGGTTCTTTGGGTGTACAGATTTTAGTATGTTTATCTTATATGGCTAATATCTTCTTATAAGTGCATATATACCATGTGTGTCTTTCTGCTTCTGGGATAGCTCATTCAGGATGATCTTTTCTAGTTCCCACAATTTGCCTGCAAATTTCATGTTTTCCTTATTTTAATTGTTGAGTAGTATTCCATTGTGTAAGTGACAATGCATGCTGGAGAAATTGTGGAGAAAGGGGAATCCCAGTGGAAATGTATACTACTATAATCACTTTGAAAATCAATCTGATGCTTTCTGAGACAAGTAGGAATAGTTCAAGATTCATCTATTCCACTCCTAGGCACATATCCAAAATATGCTCAACTATGCCATAAGGACATTTGCTCCACCATGTACATAGCATCTCTATTTGTAATGTCATTATTTTTAATATCTGAGTATTACTCTGTTATGTAAATATAGCAGTTTTTCTTTTCCCATTCTTCAGTCGATGAACATCTAGGTTGCTTCCACTTTCTGACTATTATGAAAAAAGCTTCTGTGAACATAGTTGAATAAATGTCCTCGTGATATGCTTGAGTATCTTTTGGGCATATGCCCAAGAGTGGTAAAGCTGGGTTTTGAGATAGATTTATTTCCAGCCTTCTGAGAAACCACCAAATTGATTTACAAGTGTAAGATTGTATTCCCACCATCAATGGAGTAGTGCTCCTCTTACTCCACATTCTCACCAGGATGAACTGTGACTTGCATTTTTGATCTCAGCTATTCTTACAGGTGGATGATGAATCTCTGAGTCATTTTGCATTTCCCTGATGGGTAAGGATGTTAAACATTTCTTTGAGTACTTTTCTGCCATTAGAGATTCATGTGTCAAGAGTTCTCTGTTTAGATTTGTACCCCATTTTTAACTCGGTTGTTTGCCTTGTTGATGTCTAGTTTCTTGAGTTCTTTATGTATTTTAGATATCAGCCAATACACCTGTTGGATATAGGGTTTGTTAGAACCTTTTTCAATTCTGTAGGGTGATATTTCGTGGTTTTGATGGTGTCCTTTACCTTAGAGAAGCTTTCCATTTTCATGAGGCCTCATTTATTGTTGATCTTACTCTTGAGCTATTGGTGTAATATTCAGAATTTGTCTCAAGTATATTCCCACTTTCTCTTCTCTTAGGTTCAGTACCTGTTTGTTGTTGTTGAGGTCTTTAATTCATTTGGACTTGAGTTTTGTGTAGGGTGATAGATATGGGTCTATTTGAATTCTTCTACATGCAAATATCCAGTTAGAACAGCACCATTTGTTGAAGATGATTTCTTTTTTTTTTCTCCCATTGTATAATTTTGGCTTATTTTTCAAAAATCAATTGTACTTAGGTGTGTAGATTTACTTCTCTTCTTTGAATCTATTCCTTTAATCAACATGTCTGTTTTTATGCCAATACCATGCAATTTTTATTACATTTGTTCTCTAACATTAGCTTGAAATCAGGTTAGGTTGTTTTATTGTATAGGATTCTTTTAGATATTCTGGGTGTTTTGGTGTTCTGTGTGAAGTTGAATATTGTTCTTTCAAGGGCTGTGAAGACCTGTATTGGAATTTTGATAAGAATTGTGTTGAGTTTGAAGACTGCTTTTGACAAGGGTAATTTTTACTATGTTAATCCTACTAATCCATGGGCATGCTAGATCTTTCCATTTTCTGATATCTTCTTCAGTTTCTATCTTCAAAGACCTGAAGTTCTTGCTATACATTTCTTTCAGTTACTTGCTTTGAGTTACACCATGACATTTTATTTTATTCATGACTATTGTGTAGGGTGTTGTTTCCCTAATTTCTCTTTCAATCAATCCATTGTATATAGGAGTGCTACTGATTATTTTTTCTTTTTTTTAGTTAACTTTGTATACATCCTTTTTTCTGAAGGTGTTTTTCAGCTACAGAGTTCCCTGGTGGAAATTTTGATGTCAGTTATGTATAATCTTATATCATTTGCAAATTAGCAATACATTGACTTCTTTCCAATTTTTATTATTTTTATTTCCATTAGTTGTTTTATTGCTCTAGCTAAAACTTCAAGTACTATATAAAATACATGCAGAGAAATAGAACAGACTTATTTTAGTGGAATTACTCTATTACTCTAAGTTTCTCTACACTTACTTTGACTATGTGCTATATGCTTGCTTTCTATTGTCTTTATTTTGTTTAGGTATGTGCCTTGTGTCCCTGATCGCTCCAAGATTAATCATGAATTTTGATTAATCATTACATTTGTTTATTTGATTAATCATTACATTAATCATTAATCAAGATTTTGTCAAAATCTTGTTTAGCATCTAATGAGATGACCATTAGGTTTTTTTTCTTTAATTCTTGTTACATACTTTTGGTATTTTTTTTTCATTCTTGTTACTTTCATATTTTTTAATCTTTATATGGTTATTACATTAATGGATTTTCCAACATTGTACCATTCCTGCATCTCTGGGATGAAACCTAGCAGATCATAGTACATGATGTTTTTGACATGGTTCTTGGACTTGATTTGAAGCATTTTATTGAGTATTTGTGCTTCAAATTTGCCTGCCCACATGTTATTTAGGTACTATGTTCAGACCAATCAGCCTTTCCTGCCTGTATGATAATTCGGTACTGTGTAATTCCCATTCAGTCCTTCCTGCCCAGAATGCTAAGAAACTTTGTATACCTCACTCCTGAAAATATTTTGAGCTGTCTCTCTGAAACTGATTTCAGAAGTCTTGTCCATTGTACCCCGAAGCCATCCAAACCCCATTTGTCACTTCTGTTCTCTCACAATTTGTTCTCATGTGTCTGTGGCCAAAGGCACCCTCCCCCCAAAAAAAGGGGAGGAGGAAAGGAAGAACTACCCAGTTTGGGACAGGGTCTTACCTGGTGCCCCTGATCCTGGAGTAGCCTCTTGGAAAACAGGCAGAGTTGCAATGAAAATAGATTCTTATCTCATATAATACATTCCAAGCACAGTTTTCATTCTGCACAACAGTTTCTAAAATATCAGGGTGAATGCTCAACCTCTCCATGTTTAGTAGGTTGCTTCCTGGATGTTGTCCTCTTCAATGGGGACCAACTGTCATTTGAGATAAGTTCCTTTTCCTAGTATTAACCTAAGTTGTTTAGGGATCTTTATAGGACACCCAATAACAAAAAACAGAATCTAATGCAGCCCTGTCTCATGATTTGAAGCTTTGCCTGGATGGAGGAAATGGCCAGTTCAGATTCTTTATCCCTCATTACTAGGGGTCATCACTAGAATCACTATCATTGATTCCAGGAAATTTCCACTATACTAGACTCTACATCACATTCCCAAATATGCTGCAATTCCTTACATCTGTCCCCATACCCATAACCTTATTCCTATTCCTCCTGGTTATGCTTTATGCCCCTTGAATGATATAATGAACAACAACAACAAAAACAAAAACATGTCATCAAAGATTTTATTCAGGTACATAAAGACATGGAGGAATGTTGAAACCTTCTTCTTTTGAATATCATAAGTATAGCCATTTTTTTGTTTTAGACCCACCACCAATATCCTCTCAGCTCATTGCTGACATAAAACAATCTTTATACAAGAGCTCTGTCCAAAGTCAGGTTGACGCTAAACTGTGTTTATTTTTAATGAAAAAATCTGTGGCCTTGTTGTTCTTAGAAATTCCACAACCATAAACACAACTGGTCCCAGCTGGCAGACACACACTCAACATTAGCTACAACTATTTGTTTAATTATCAAAATAACTTGAATCAGAGTTGACCACCCTGTTCCATTATTTGTAGCCCCACTGTATGAGCTAACTGAAGTTTTTGCCTTAATAAACTGACTCCAGGAAACAGGTCATCACAATTTGCCTCCCAAATCAACGGTGTCCCTGACCATGGTCAGTTTTGGGTTTTGCCTTCAATAAACTATCCATATAGAACTGAGATAGGTGTCTGAGTGGCTTGTGTAGTTTCCTCTGAACCCTAACACGTTTGCTTCATCTTTATACCTGCACATCTTATTGGCAGGGTAAATTTTGAGTCAAAGGTTTTGTGGGTAGGTTAATGTCCTATTGGCTTCATTAGAATCCTTGCCTGGGTATAGGAGGTGGCCACTTCATCTCCATATTTCCCACTGCTAGGAGTCTCAGCTAGAGTCACCCCACATTCTCCCATTCTCTGAGATAGGAACCTACCCTATCTCAGGTCTCCAGCTTGTTCCCAGAGATGGCCCCCATTGGTTTCCATTCTCTCTTTCAGCTGTCTCACATCTCACCCCCTCTCTCCTTTTATGTGATCCCCACCCTAGTTCCCCTTTGTAACCCTTACCCCACCCATTTTTCTCTCTTTTTTTCCTCTGACTTTTTTTTTCTTTATTAATTACACTTTATTCACTTTGTATCCCCCCTGTGGTTATCTCCCTCCTCCCGTCCCAATCCCTCCCTTCCTCCACCCTCTGCATGCATGTCCCTCCCCAAGTCCACTGTTAGGGGAGGAATTATTTTCCTTCCTTCTGATCCTAGTTAATTAGGTCTCATCAGGAATGGCTGCATTCTCTTCTTCTGTGGCCTGGTAATGCGATCTGGATGGGACATCTGTCACCCCACTGATCTCCAGGGTTGATTCGGCTGATCTGGCTGGCTAGGCTGGTGTCCCCTTCCTCCCTCACCACTCCGCTCCATGCGTGTCCCTCCCGAAGCTGCGCGCTCGGTCGAAGAGGACTTCCCAGAATAGAGGAGAACCTGTTTTCGGTCAAGGGTATATGAATAGCTGCGCTCCCCTGCTAGAACCTCCAAACAAGCTCAAGGTCCATTTTTCTCTCTTTATCCTCTTCTGGTGTCTATTTAATTTTCCCTTCTGAGGGAGATTCCAGCATCTTCCTGCTGCAGAATATTTGATCCCATTATGAACCGGGCTATTGTGAGCAGTAAAAACCTGTTTCTGGATTTGAAGTGGATCAGCCCTAGCACATGCCTTTAATCCAAGCGCTAATCAAGAGAAGCAGAAGAAACCACCTGACATGGATTAAACAGAAAAAGGTCATTGAGAGAAGTGTTTTTAAGATAGCTTGGAGAAAAGGGGGCTTTTGGCTTTTGGATTTTTTTTTCTCCTGGGATGTCAGCTGAGATAGCAAGCTTTATTCTTTTAGCTTTTGGCTTTTCCATACATCTTCGTAAGCAAAGCTTTTTCCTCTGGGACATGAGCTGAATAAGAAGGTCAGCTGGGTACCTATTCTGCCTCTCTGAGCTAGCAGACTTTCACCTCAGCATCTGGCTCCTGAGTCTTTATTGGTAAAATGACTGGGATTTTCGTTCTTAATAACAACATCTTCTCTTGGGCCCTCCTTATTACTTATTTTCTTTGGGTCTGTAGATTGTATAATGGTTATCTTGTATTATATACCTAATATCCGCTTATAAGTGAATACATACCATGTGTGTCTTTCTGGGTCTGGGTTACCTCATTCAGGATAATATTTTCTATTAATTTGCTGCAAATTTCAAGATTTCCTTGTTTTTAATAGCAGAACAATATTCCATTATGTAAATGTACCACATTTTCTTTATCCACTGTTCAGTTGAGGGACATCTAGGTTGTTTCCAGTTTCTAGTTTATGGGGGGATACAATGTGAATTAGTAAAAGTTAATTAATAAAATTCAGATCTTGTACCAAATTAATACAGGAAATCAAAATCATATATCCACTCCTAACCCCCTATAACTTCTGGAAGAGGGTCAAGGCACCTGCCCCATGTGCCTCTCTTTTCATAATCTAACAACTCAGCCCCTTTCAGGACCCCATGATAAAAATAGATAACTGGTCACCTTTGTTCTCCCCCATCTGTCTTCCTACTTCACCTCTCTCCAAAGCCAAAGCAGAGGGAAGTGGCCCCTGCTTCTACTTCTCCTAGCTAACAAAACCACAGCCTTCAAAAACCTGCGAGAGAAAGAGAGAGAGAGAGAGACCAAGTAACTCCAAGGCCTCTGTCCCACCTTTTACCAGGAAGCAGCTTTATAATTGCCATGATTTTGTTGCAAAAACAAAGCCTCCAAGTAAAACCTTAGCAAACTCTGCCTCTCCTTCTACCATGACTTCAGTTCAGGGCCAGAATTTCAGGGGAATGTTCAATTCCCCATTAGACCACCTCTCTGGTACCCATACCAAGCTGCAGATTTAAAGGAATTCAGGCAAGCAATAAAGGAAAATGCCATCCACACACATTGGACAAAATTGCTCTTACAGAGCCAGATTGCCACTAACCCAAAGATTGGAGGGATATTTGTTTATCCCTCCTCCAGCTTACCTTTCCCAGTGGGAATCCTTTTTCAGCGACAAATGTTTCCACAAGTTACAAAAAAATCAGCACTAAGACAACACCCCCTGGAGATTTGATAACTTTTAGTCAGGGAGCCTTTCCCACAGGTGCACAGCAGATGACATTATCAACATTTTTTTTTTTTTTTGGCCGGTATGTCTCCCTGGAATTCAGGTTTAGATTAGAATAACCCTCTTTCTGGCTCACACCACCTGCCCTGCAAGCACCAGGCAACACCAGCTATGCCTGTGCATAGCTGGCCTCCATCTAGGCCACTACAGCATCCACTCAAACAGTGCCCTTCCCATAGATTGCCCCAACTTTGAAACAGTGGACCTGAGGAACCTGGTAGTTTCAGACTACTGCAGGACAAGAACAACAACATTTTGATCTTAGCCATTCTAAAGGGCATTAGAAAGAATCACAGAATTCTTTTGATTTGCATTTCCATGATGAGTAAGGATAGTGAGCAATTTTCTTTTTTTTTTTAAATTTTATTTTTTTCTTATCAGTTACATTTTATTAACTCTGTATCCCAGCCGTATCCTGATCCCTCATTCCCTTTCAATCCCACCCACCCTCCCTCCTCTCCACCATGCCCCTTGCCAAGTCCACTGATGGGGGGACCTCCTCC
Source organism: Psammomys obesus (assembly GCF_907164565.1). Lineage (NCBI taxonomy): Eukaryota > Metazoa > Chordata > Mammalia > Rodentia > Muridae > Psammomys > Psammomys obesus. Next base: position 1,523,219 of record NW_026586550.1, read on the forward strand.
CCATTCATCTGCTCCTGTTTTTATCAGGTATCTTCAGGACTGGCTGCAAAATCCTCCTCTATGGCCTAACAGAACTGCTCCTCCCTGGGAGGTGGGGAGGTCAAAGAGCCAGCCAATGAGTCCCTGTTAGAAATAGTCCTTGTTCCCCTCACTATGGGAAACCAATTGGATACTGAGCTACCACAGGCTACATCTGAGCAGAGGTTCTAGGTTATATCCATACATGGTCCTTGGTTGCATGTCAGTCTCAGAAAAGACCCAGTGCCCAGATATATTTGGTCCTTGTGGAGCTCCTATCCTTTCCCCATCATACTAACTCCCCTTCTATTATGATTCCCTGTATTCTGCCGAAGGTTTGGTCATGAGTCTTTGTATCTGCTTTGAAAACACTGCCAGTTAGAGTCTTTCAGATGCGCTCAGTAGACTCCTGTCATACGTTCAATGCACATCCCATCTGTCTTTCTAAACGAGGATTGATCATCATACCCCATGTCCGCTCTCTTAATTATCTTTTTTAGGTGTATAGATTTCATTATGTTTATCATATCCTGTAGGTCTATATAAGTGAGTATATACAGTGTTTATCTGTTACTTATGGGATATTTCACTCAGAATGATCTTTTCTAGATCCCACCATTTGCCTGCAAATTTCATGATTTCCTCTTTTTTGATCACTGAGTAGTATTCCATTGTGTAAAAATACCACAATTTCTGTATCCACTCCTCCATTGATAGACATCTGGGTTGTTTCCAGGTCCTGGCTATTACAAATAAAGCTGCTATAAACATGATTGAGCAAGCATCCCTTTTGTGTAAACTTGCACAAAGTTTGGGTATATACCTAGCAGTGATATAGCTGGATCTTGAGGAAGCACTATTCCTGATTGTCTGAGAAAGCGCCAGATAGATTTCCAGAATGGTTGTACCAGTTTACATTCCCACCAGCAGTGGAGGAGGGTTCCCCTTTCTCCACAACCTCTCCAGCATGTGTTGTCACTTGAGTTTTTCATCTTGGCCATTCTGATGGGTGCAAGGTGAAATCTCAGGGTCATTTTGATTTGCATTTCCCTGATGGCTAATGAGGTTGAGCTTTTCTTTAAGTGTTTCTCTGCCATTGGATATTCCTCTGTCGAGAATTCTCTGTTTAGCTCTGTTCTCCGTTTTTTAATTGGATTACTTGGTTTGCTGCTTTTCAGCTTCTTTAGCTCTTTGTATATACTCGATATTAGTCCTCTGTCAGATAAAGGGTTAGTGAAGATTCTTTCGTAATCTGTGGGCAGTCGTTTTGTTTTGATGACAGTGTCCTTTGCTTTACAGAAGCTTTTCAGTTTCATAAGGTCCCATTTATTGATTGTTGCTCTTAGAGCCTGTGCTGTTGGTGTTCTCTTCAGGAAGTTGTCTCCTATGCCAATGATTTCTAGGCTGTTCCCCAATTTTTCTTCTAACAGATTTAGAGTATCTGGTTTTATGTTGAGGTCTTTGATCCACGTAGTTTAGTTTTGTGCAGGGTGATAAATATGGATCTATTTTCATTTTTCTGCATGTGGACATCCAGTTGGACCAGCACCATTTGTTGAAGATGCTGTCTTTTTTTCATTGAATGGTTTTGGCTTCTTTGTCAAAAATAGAATATTCATAGGTATGTGGGTTTATTTCTGGATCTTCTATTCTGTTCCATTTATCTTCCTTTCTGTTTTTATGTTAATACCATGCAGTTTTAATTACTATTGCTCTGTAGTACAGCTTGAGATCGGGGATGGAGATACCGCCAGATGATCTGTTGTTGTACAGGATTGTTTTGGAGATTCTGGGTTTTTTGTTTCTCCATATGAAGCTGAGAATCTTTTTTTCAAGGTCTGTAAAGAATTGAGTTGGTATTTTGATGGGAATTGCATTGAATCTGTGGATTGCTTTTGGCAGGATGACCATTTTCACAATGTTAATCCTACCAATCCATGAACATGGAAGATTTATCCATCTTCTGAGATCATCTTCAATTTCTTTCTTCAGAGACTTGAAGTTTTTCTCAAACAGAACTTTCACTTGCTTGGTTAGTGTCAACCCAAGATACTTTATGCTATTATTGGCTATTGTGAAGGGTGTTGTTTCCCTAATTTTTTTTTTCTCGGCCCTTTTGTCTTTGGTATACAGGAGGGCTTCTGATTTTTTTGAGTTGATTTTGTATCCTGCCACTTTGCTGAAGGTGTTTATCAGCTGGAGGATTTCTCTGGTTGAATTTTTGGAGTCGCTCATATATACTATCATATCATCTGCAAATAGTGACACTTTGACCTCTTCCTTTCCGATTTGTATCCCCTTGATCTCCTTTAGCTGTCTTATTGCTCTGGCTAGGACTTCAAGTACTATGTTGAAGAGGTATGGAGATAATGGGCAGCCTTATCTTGTCCCTGATTTAATGGGATTGATTTAAGTTTCCCTCCATCCAGTTTGATGATGGCTATAGGCTTGCTGTATATTGCCTTTACTGTGTTTCGATATGTGTCTTGTATCCCTGATCTCTCCAAGCTTTAACCATGTATGGGTGTTGGACTTTGTCAAATGTTTTTTCAGCATCTAAGGAGATGATCATGTGTTTTTTTTTTTTCCTTCAGTTTGTTTATGTGGTGGATTACATTGATGGATTTCCATATGTCGAACCACCCTGAAAGCCTGGGATGAAACCTACTTGATCATGGTGGATGATATCTTTGATGTGTTCTTGGATTTGGTTTGCAAGTATTTTATTGAGTATTTTTTTGTCAATGTTCATAAGAGAGATAGGTCTGAAGTTCTCTTTTTTTGTTGGGTCTTTGTGTGGTTTAGGTATCAGGGTGACTATCGCTTCATAGAATGAATTTGGTAATGTACTTTCTGTTTCTATTTTGTGGAATGGTTTGAGGAGAATTGGTGTGAGCACTTCTTTGAAGGTCTGGTAGAATTCCGCACTGAAACTATCTGGCCCAGGGCTTTTTTTGGAGGGGAGACTGGAATGATGCTTCAATTTCCTTGGGAGATAAAGGGCTATTCAGTGTTTCTACATGATCTTGACATAATGTTGGAAGATGGAATCAATCAAAAAAATTGTCCATTTCATTTAGGTTTTCAAATTTTGTGGCATATAGGCTTTTTGTAGTATGACCTAATGATTGTTTGAATTTCCTCTGTGTCTGTAGTTATGTCACCCTTTTCATTCTGATTTTGTTGATTTGGATAGATTCTCTCTGCTTTTTAGTTAGTTTGGATAATGGTTTGTCTATCTTGTTGATTTTCTGAAAGAACCAGCTTTTTGTTTCATTGATTCTTTGAATAGTTTTATTTGTTTCTAATTGATTGATTTCAGCCCTGAGTTTGATTATTTCTAGCCTCTGCTCCTCTTGGGTGTATCTGCTTCTTTTTTTTTCTAGGGTTTTCAGTTGGGCCATTAAGTTGTTTGTATGTGATGTTACGAATTTCTTCTTGCAGGCACTTAGTGCTATAAATTTTCCTCTGAGCACTGCTTTCAATGTGTCCCATAAATTTGGGTATGTTGTGCCTTCATTTTCATTGAATTCTAGGAAGTCTTTAATTTCTTTGTTTATTTCTTCCTTAACCCAGCTGTTGTTGAGTAACAAGTTGTTCAGTTTCCATGTTCGTGTAGGCTGTTTGTTATTTCTGTTGTTGTTGAGGTCCAGCTTAAGTCCATGGTGGTCAGATAGAATACAAGGGATTATTTCAATCTTTTTGTATCTGTTGAGGCTTGCTTTATGACCAACTATATGGTCTATTTTGGAGAAGGTTTGATGAGGTGCTGAAAAGAAGGTATACTCTTTTGAGTTTGGATGAAAAGATCTGTAGACGTCTATTAGGTCCATTTGATTTAGGGTCTCTGTAAGTGTTTTTATTTCCCTATTTGTTTTCTGTCTAGTTGATCTGTCCCTTGGTGAGAGTGGAGTTTTGAAGTCTCCCAGTATTAGGGTATTAGGATCAATGTGTGATTTAAGCTTTAATATTGTTTCATTTACGAATGTAGGTGCTCTTGTATTTGGGGCATAGATATTCAAAATTGTGATGTCCTCTTGGTGGATTTTTCCTTTGATGAGAATATAGTGGCCGTCCTTATCTTTTTTGATTAACTTGGGGTGAAAGTCTGTTTTATTAGATATTAGGATGGCTACTCCAGCTTGTTTTCTGAAAGCATTTGCTTGAAAGACATTTTTCCAGCTCTTTACTCTGAGGTAGTGTTTATCTTTGTTGCATAGGTGTGTTTCTTGGATGCAACAGAATGTTGGAACCTGTTTCCCCAACCATTCTGTTAGTCTGTGTCTTTTTATTGGAGAGTTGATTCCGTTGATGTTGATAGATACTAGTGACCAACAATTGTTACTTACTTTTGATGTGGGTTTGGTGGTGTCACTGAGTTTCATTGCTTGTATTCTTTTCGTTTTTTGTTGTTGTTGTTGTTGTTGTTTTGTAAAATTATCCATTTCCTCTGTTTCCTTAGATGTAGTTGTTTTCTTTGGTTTGGAGTTTCCCTTCTAGTAACTTCTGTAGAGCTGGATTACTATGTAGACATTGTTTAAATTTGGTGTTGTCATGGAATATTTTGAATTCTCCTTCTATGTTGACTGAAAGTTTTGCTGGGTCTAGTAGTCTGGGTTGGAATCTGTGGTCCTTAAGGACTGTATGATTTCTGTCCATGCTCTTCTGGCTTTCATAGTTTCTGTTGAGAAATCTGGTGTGATTCTGATAGGTCTACCTTCATATATTACTTGGCATTTTTCCCTTGCTGCTTTTAGAATTTTTTCTTTGTTCTGTAGTTTCAGTGTTTTGACTATGATGTGACGTGAAGAATTTATTTTCTGGTCTAGTCTACTTGGTGTTCTGTAGGTCTCTTGTATGTTTATGGCCATCTCCTTCTTTAAGTTGGGAAAGTTTTCTTCTATAATTTTCTTGAAAATATTTTCCAGACCTTTGAGCCTGATCTTCTCTTTCTCCTACTCCTATTATTCTTAGATTTTGTCTTTTCATGGTGTCCTTGATTTCTTGGATATTTTGTGTTTGGAACTTTTCTGATTTTATTTTTTCTCTGAGAAACATGTCTATTTCCGCAAGTATATCTTCGGCTCCTGAGATTCTTTCTTCCATCTCTTGTATTCTGTTGGTGATTCTTAACTTTGTAGTTCCTGATCTTTTCTCTATGTTCTCCAGCTCCAGGTTTTTCTCTATTTGTGTTTTCTTTATTGATTCTAATTCTGTTTTTATGTCTTGCACCATTTCCTTCATCTGTTTGAATGTGGAGTCCTGCTTTTCAATGACAGCTTCTATTATTTTATCCATTTCCCCTCTATGTATCACTAATTGTGCCTCTACTTTTTTGGGTATAATTGCCTGTATTTCAATGAGAGCTTTGTTTATTTCTTCTTTATTTGCCTTCATTTGTGTGGACATTTCTTTGAGAGCTTTGTGCATTTCTTCTTTGTTTGCCTCAATTTTCATGGTCATTTCTCTGAGAGCTAGATTTGTTTCCTCTTGGTTTGTCTCGATTTCTTTGGTTATTTCTCTGAGGGATTTGTTCATTTCATCTTTATGGGCCTCTAATAGCTGGAGAAACATAGTTTTGAGGTCGTTTTCTTGTATATCTAGTGAATTGAAGTGTCCATTGGTTTTTGGAGTTGCTGGTGAGGTCATTATGTCCTGATTTTTTGTTGGGTGTGTTCTCACGTCTGCCTCTAGCCATCTGGTTATTTATCCCCCTCACTGTTTGTTCCTCGAGTTTGTAGTTCGGGCTATGATCGTCTCCTTCTGTTTTCTGGACTGTTTTTTCAGGAAGATGAGAGAGGTTCACTGGTTTTGGATTGTGCGTTGTGGTTTCAGTTTTGCCTAAGTAAGGAATGTGATGCTTGCGCTATTCGCATGAGCTTCTAGTGAGTGCAGTGTGCATGCACGGATTCTTTGACTATTGCAGTGTCCTGCAGGCCAGTATTATGCAGTTCTGTCTGAGATCCAGGGATTGTTTGCCTGGATTACACTGGTGGACCCACAAGTCAGAGGCTTCAACCGTGGGGTCGCTAACCCAAGAATCCCCATGATGCCCTCACTAGGGTTGTGGGTGGCAGGGATCTCGTCTGGTTGCTTCTGTGGAGAGGCCCTAGGTCTGGGGCAAACTCTCCCTGGAAGGCTCACTCACTCTCTTGCAGGACCAGTTGGAATGCCCAGGGGTTCCCCTTGCTCTCCACTCTCTGATTTGGTCCTGCTGCGGGAAATGCGCAGGTAGGCTAACAGTCAGGTCTGTGACACTGTGGCCGCAGGACTCGGTGTCCACCTTTCCTGTGTGCTGCCTCTCTGTCCTTTCCTTCTGCTAGGAGGGGTTATGTTGACTGGTCCCGAGGTAACATGGGAAAGAGTTAGGTTGAGTGTTCTCATTCCCAGATCCTGGGCCCAGATCTCTCTGCCAGAAGTAGCCTGGCGGTAAAACCTATGTTTGCTGATCACGAGAGAGTACCAGGTACGGTTGAGTGTCCTCAGATCCAGAGCTTGGGTTTCTCTGCCAGGGGCCACTGGGTGAGTTGGAGAGGGGGTGCTGTGTCCTGTGGCAGGCTGCCTCTCTGTCCTTCTCCTCTGACCTTCCTCTCCGCTAGGGCAAGCTTATGGTAGTACTTTCAGGTGAGTGCCAGCAGGGGTTGGGTCTTCTCAGTCCCGATCCTGAGCAGGGGTTTCTCTGCCAGGTGTCGGAAGGCTGACGGTGATAGGACTTGGTGCTAGACCTTATTGAGCTGGACCCAGGAGAGTCTCCGGACATGTTGAATGACCACAGTCCCAGATCCCGAGCTGAGGTTTGTTTGCTAGGAGCAGCCGGCAGTACTGGGGTCCCAGCACTGTGAAGCTGCTGTGTGCCTCTTTATCCTTCTGCTCTGCTGCAGTAGGGTTATGGCGGCGTTTGGGGGAGTGCCCAAAAGAATTGGGTTTTCTCAGCCCCGATCTCGGGTTGGGGCACAGACCATGTGGTCTTTGGCAGATTCTGCTGCATGCCTCCTGCCTCCTCTGAAGAGGGAATAGGTATTTTGAGCTGGGTGCGCAGCTGTTCTCCGCACAGCAGGAGCTCAGTTGTGATGGCGACTGGTACCTGCGGTCGGAGAGACCTTCCAGGGAAAGACTGGGTGACCCGTGACCCAGCAACTTTCCTTCCCCGTGGGGTTTTCTTGCGACTGGGACTCTCAGTCTCTGGCACCCTTGTGCCTACCAATCAGCCTGGGAAATTTATTGGGACAAGCAGGCTTGAGGCTCCAGCCCATAGACCCAAAGCCTGCGTTACCTGGGATCACTTCAGGGTTCTGGCTGTGCAGCTGGAGAGTGGACCCAACCTATTCCCATGCTGTGGGAGCCTCCCCTCACCTGGGAAACATAATCACTGTAGTTTTAGGGCCCAGAGTTCAGTCTCCTGGTCGCTGCCGGAGAGTGTTGTCCCGCTTCTCAGACACAGTGTTCTTCAGGTGCCGCCATCTTGGCCCCCCAGCAATTTCTTTAAGTGTTTCTCAGCCATCACAGATAACTGCTTTGTGGAGAATTTTCTGTTTAGTTCTGTGCCCCAGTTTTAACTGGGTTATTTGTTTTGTTTGTGTTTAATTGGTTGAGTTCTTAACATGTATTGAATATAGCTGTCTGTCAGATGTATGGTTGGTGAAGATCTTTTTCCAATCTATAGGCTGCCATTTTGTTCTATTGACAGTGTCTCTTGCTTACAGTTTCATGAAGTACCATTTATTGATTGCTGATTTTATAGCCTGAGCTGTTGGTGCTCTGTTCAAAAAATTGACAACTTCCTGAACTCCTGTACCAATGAGTTCTTCTATTAGGTTTAGTGTATCTGGCTTTATGTTGAGGTGTTTGATCCACTTTGACTTAAGTTTTGTGCAGAGTGATAAATATGGATCCATTTGCATACTTTTACATGCAGATAGCCAATTAGACCAGCGCCATTTGTTGAACATGCTTTCTCTTTTTCGTTGCATATTGTTGACTTTGTTGTCAAAAAACAAGTATTTGTAGTGTGTGGGGTTATTTTTGGGTCTTTGATTTGATTCCCTTGATCAATCTGACTGTTTTTATGCCAATAACATGCAGGTTTTCATAATATTGCTTTGTAGTACAACTTGAAGTGAGGGACAGTGACACCTCCTGAAGTTCTCTTATTGTACAGAATTTCTATTCAGCTTAGGCTCTATGTCTATCAATGCAAATAAACATCATGTGCTTTCAAACTATTTTAACTTTTATTAATTACACTTTATTCACTTTGTATCCCCCCATAAATCCCTCCCTCCTTACCTCCTAATCCCACCTTCTCTTCCCCTTCTTCACACATGCGCCAAGTCCACTGATAGGGGAGGTCCTCCTCTCCTTCCTTCTGATCCTAGTTTATCAGGTCTCATCAGGAGTGGCTGCATTGTCATCTTCTGTGGCCTGGTAAGGCTGTTCCCCCCTCAGGGTGAGATGATCAAAGAGCAGGCCAATCAGTTTATGTCAGAGGCAGTTTATGTCAGTTGGTCCCATTACTATGGGACCAACTTGGACACTGAACTGTCATGGGCTGCATCTGTGCAGGAGTTCTAGGTTATTTCCATACATGGTACTTGTTTGGAGTATGAGTCAATGGAAAGACTCCTGTGTTCAAATATTTTGGTTCTGTTACTTTCTTTGTGGAGCTCCTGTCCTCTCCAGATCTTACTATTTCCCATTTCTTTCATAAGATTCCATGCACTTTGCCCAACAGTTGGCCATAAGTCTCAACATCTAATTTGATAGTTCTCAAATTTTTAATATCTCTGTAATAACAGACAACTCCAATCACTTAACAAATAAGCAATTATATTAAAAGTCACCTAAATACCTAGTATATCAGGTACTGTTCTGATCTCTTTACATAAATTACCTCAATTAACCCTATACTAAGCTCCCCAAAGAGCATATACAGAGTTGAACTCCAGTAGTCTGATTTTCCATTGTTGTTTCCTGTTCTATGCACATTCTGTCTGCATCCATGTGCTGACAGAAGAACTCAGACAAAAACAGACACATGAGAAGTACAGAATCTCTTTATCTGCAAAGAAATCTATAGCTAAGATGATGTATCCTATTGCTATGAAGCCCTGCATCAGTGCTGGAATGAGGTGAATGTGTTCACATGCACATATCACTGTGTTGTTCCCCTGTTATACTGAAGTCAAAAGAGCTATGTGTCTGAAAGCTGGTAATGTATAAATCTGACCTTGATTCTCCATCTCTTTAGGTATATATAGGCATAAAAGGAAAACCACGAAAGCACTTATGGGCCTTTACCCCCTTTCTTACAAGTGAATAAGGAAACTAAAAGTGTCTTGATTTATGAAAATGATACATTCACTGTTTGAAACTTAATGAGCATAAGCCATGATAAATACAAAGAGAAATGAGATACTTACAGAGCTTATAATGCTTGATTGAAAATAACCTTACTGTGGTTAAACTGGTAAATCCTAACTCTCATATATTGAATGTGCATACATTGATTCATTTGAACATTTCTTTTGGACAGTACCATAAACAACATATCAAAATTCCCTACTTGGAATTCCCTACTTGGGAATTTTGACTCTTTGAAATGAAAGTCAAAGAAGAAACAGCAGATTGAAGAAGGACACTTTAATCTCAGTTTTATTTTTCATAAAAGAAAAAAAAAACTAAAACTAAAACCAAACCAAAGCAAAACAAAATTGGAGTCTGTAGTCTGAAGAAATACTTCTGCAATAAAAGCATGTGCTGCTCTTGCAGAAGAATCGTTCCATTTCTAGCAACCAAGGTGATTGGCTCATAAGCTTTCTGTATCTCCAGGTCCTGGGAATACAATACCTTCTGCTAGTCTTTAAATCACCAGCATTCATATGCACACACACACACACACACACACATACATGTTAAGTATACACATGGTGCTATAGAGCAGTTATGCAGAAGTTATTCAGCTTGCACTTGACAACAGTTGTTCTCTATGAATTTTTCCAATTTAGACACCTCATATGCATGGAGTCATGTAGTATTCAGTGAACAGAATGAATATGCCAGCAATATGGGTGATGCTGGGGGACATCACTCTAAATTGAATAAGCCAGGTACACACAGTGCACAGTTTTACCAAGTACTGCCACAAGTGGAGCAAGTTTCTATGAGAATTCAAAGAACAAATTTATCTCAGAAAGAAACTATATTAAGAAACTATAATAGTTTTTACTAAACGAGATGACTATAATTTGATTCTTGAAATTAGTTAAGGTTTAAATATGTTTTAGAAAGAAAAATACTTCAGGCAAACAAAACATTATTTTATGTGGACATAAAGAAAGAAGCATTTGGATTTATTTGAAGAGCTCATGTAATCTAGCAAATCAATTTCAAAAATGTGGAAATGGGAAAAACAGATATAGAGAAGAGATTCTGAAAATAAATCAGGAGGTTCTCATCCTGGTTCAAATAACTACACATAAGGGCCTATTTCCCAACACATCTTCTCTGGAAATATATTTGGGAAATGATACATAATGCATTATATCTTAAGAAAGAAAACACAAATTCAATTATTAATGGTTTACAGACATTCTAGAACAATTGAACTAATTCAATTTGAACACATTTTTCTAAATGTGTTTCTTAAATTTATTTGACCATAAAACTTAAGTAAATGTTTATTGTGAATCATGAAGCATGCAGGCTATAAATGTAGATTATTTATAGACCAATAGAAATAGAAAAAAAAATCACAACACAGACATATACCATAGGAAATGAGAAAGAAACAGACTACACAAAAAATCATAGCTTTCTTTTGTTTCCTTCTACTTAATACCCTGCTTCCCAAAGATTACTTCTGTCCTGACAATATTTTTTTGTTAAAAGAAAAAAAAAAAAGAATGTGAGTTTATAATAAATTGATTTACACTTAATTTACTCTGGCTGAAATGTAGCTCATTCATTCTGAGTTAGGATTAGAGAAAGTGAATTCATTTTCATCATTGTCTAGTTTTCATTTTATGAACCTACAAGTGTTTACATATTCTCTGTTGGCTCCAATTTCAAGATATCATAGGTATGGTACTGTCGATCTTCTTGTAAATGGATTTGATGTACTATGTACATGAGTTTGTTGCATATTAACTTTGTAGTCAAATTGCTATATCAAATATCCTGTGATGTGTGTTTTATAGTCATACCACTGGATTTACTCTAGTGCTTTTCCAATGTATACTCTGAGGCACTGTATATAATAGTGGATTTACTGCATGCTGCTTATGGCTTTCCAAAAAATAGTCATGGCTATTTTTTTTGAGGTTTTAGAAATATTATTTTGTTTAATTTTTAATTATTTTATTAATTACAGTATATTCACTTTCTATTGCCACTGTACCTCCCTCTTGCCTCCACTCCCAAACCCACCCTCCCTCTTGTCCACCCATGTACCTCTTCCATCACACTGATAAGGGAGGTCTTCCTCCCCTTCCCTCTGATCTTAGTCTATCAGGTCTCACCAGGAGTGGCTGCACTGTCTCCTGTGGCCTCTTAAGGTTGCTCCTCCTTCAGGGCGAGGTGATCAAAGAGCAGGCCAATCAGTTCATATCAAAGATAGTCCATGTCCCCATTACTATGGAGGCCATTAGGACACTAAACTTTCATAGGCTACCTCTGTACATGGATTACAGGCCATCTCCGTGAGTGGTCCTTGGCTGGAGTATCAGTTTCAGAAAAGACCCCTGTGCCCAGACTTATTAGATATCCTGGTGGAGCTCCTGTCCTCTCCAGGTCTTACCATCTCCCACTTCTTTCATATGACTCCCTTCACTCTGCCCAAAGTTTAGCTATGAGTCTCAGCATGTGCTTTGATACCCTGCAGGTAGAGCCTTCCAAGACAAGGATGCCCACTCTCCATATCTCCTCAAAATAGTTCTTGAAGTCCTTGCTAGAGCAATAAGACAATTACAGGAGATCAAGGGAATACAAATTAGAAAGGAAGAAGTCACTGTCACTATTTGCAGATGATATGATATTACACCTGAGTGACCCCAAAATTTTTACCAGGGAACTCCAGCAGCTGATAAACACATTCAGCAAAGTAGCTGGATTCAAAATTAACTCAAAAAAATCAGTAGCCCCCCTGTATACAAAAGGCAATAGGGCTGAGAAAGAAATTAGTGAAACAACACCATTCACCATAGCCACAAAAGACATAAAGTCTTTGGTGTGACCCTAACCAAGCAAGTCAAAGATTTGTATGAAAAAAATATCAAGTCTTTGAAGAAAGAATTAGAAGAAGATATCAGAAGATGGAAAGATCTCCCATTCTCATGGATTGGCAAGATTAACAGTAAAAATGGCCATCTTACCAAAAGCAATCTACAGATTTACTGCAATTCCCATCAAGTTACCAATAAAATTCTTTACAGACCTTGAAATAAAAATTCTCAACTTCATATGGAATAACAAGAAACCCAGAATTGCTAAAACATCCTCTACAATAAAAGATCTTCAAGAGGTATCTCCATCCATGATCTCAAGCTGTACTATAGAGCAACAGTAATAAAAACTGCATAGTACTAGCATAGAAGCAGAATGGTGGATCAATGAAATTGGATAGAAGACCCAGAATTAAAACCACACACTTATGGACACCTGGTTTTTGACAAAGATACCAAAACCATACAATGGAAAAAAGATAGCATCTTCAACAAATGGTACTGGTCTAACTGGAGTAGGTCTACATGTAGAAAAGTGCAAATAGTACCATCCTTATCACCCTGCACAAAACTAAAGTCCAATTGGATCAAAGACCTCAACATAAAACCAGATACACTAAATCTGTTAGAAGGAAAAGTGGGGAAGATCCTTGAACTCATTGGCACAGGAGACAACTTCCTGAACAGAACATCAACAGCACACGCTCTAAGAGCAATAATCAGCAAATGGGACCTCATGAAACTGAAAAGCTTCTATAAAGCAAAGGACACTGTCATCAAAACAAAACTACTGCCTACAGACTGTGAAAGGATCTTCACCAACCCTGTATCTGACAAAGGGCTGATATCCAGTCTATATAAAGAACACAGAAGTTAAACAGCGACAAATAAAGTAATCCAATTAAAAAAATGGGGTACAGAGCAAAACAGATAATTCTCAATAAAGGAATATCGAATGGCAGAGAAACACTTAAAGAAATGTTCAAAGTCCTTAGTCATCAGGGAAATGCAAATCAAAACGACTCTGATATTTCACCTTACACCCATCACAATGGCTAAGATCAAAATCTCAAGTGATTGGCCTGCTCTTTGATCACTGCGCCCTGAGCAGGGAGCAGCCTTACTAGGCCACAGAGGAAGAAAATGCAGCCACTCCTGATGAGACCCAATAGACTAGGATCAGAAGGAAGGAAAAGAAGACCTCCCCTATTAGTGGACTTGGGGACAGGCATGCGTGGAGATGGGGGAGGAAGGGAGGGATTGGTAGGGGACAAGGGAGGGAGTTATATCAGGGATACCAAGTGAATAAAGTGTAATTAATAAAAAAAATAAAAATAAAAAAACCCTCAAGTGACAACACATGCTGGAGAGGTTGTGGAGAAAGGGAAACACTCCCCCACTGCTGGTGGAAATGTAAACTTGTACAACCATCTGGAAAGCAATCTGGTGCTTTCTCAGACAATTAGGAATAGAGTTTCCTAAAGAACCAGCCATAACACTCCTAAGCATATATCCAAAAAATGCTCGAGTATACAACAAGGACATCTGCTCAACCACATTTATAGCAGCTTTCTTTGTAATAGCCAGAAGCTGGAAACAGCTCTGATGCTCCTCAGTTGAGGAATAGATACAGAAATAGTGGTACATCTACACAATGGACTATTACTCAGCAATAAAAAAGAAGGAAATCATGAAATTTGCAGGTAAATGGTAGGAACTGGAAAAGATCATCCTGAGTGAGGTATCCCAGAAGCAGAGAGACACACAGGGTATATACTCACTCATAAGTGGATATTGGACATATAAATACAGGACAAACATACCAAAATCTGTATACCTAGGTAAGCTAATCAGGAAGGAGGACTCTGGCTAAAATGCTCAATCCCCATTCAGAAAGGCAAAGATAATGGACATCTGAGGAGGGAAAAAACAGGGAACAGGACAGGAGTCATTGCTATTTTTAACTAGACCGATTTTAGTAGTTTTTTGATATAATTTCTAGGTGCTACATTTATATTTTTCTAGACTAATAATGAAACTGAGCACTAAATTGTATGTTCTGGTCATTTGTCTAATTTATTATGGGGGGATTTTAAATTGGCTTCAGAGGCTAGAGAGATAGATTAATGGTGAAAAACTCCTGCTGGTCTCACAGCCAACTAGGGTTTAAATTCCCACCACCCACAGGTTTCTTCACAACCATATGAAAATCCACTTCTTGGGGATATAATGCTGCCTTCTGATCCCAGGATGTATCAGGCTCAGGTATGATATACAGCCATACATATTCAAGCAAGACTCGCACACACATCTATCAAAATATTAATTGGATTGACAATTTCTACAGTTAGCTGTTTCATTTTATTTTCCCTTTTTATTGGGTGAGGTTCTTTACATATCATGAAACCCAATCCTTTGTCAGTTACATGAATTGCAAATATTATTAATTATTATTGCCCATTAGGTTGTTTTGTTTTATAGCCATTTAATATTTTATGAGAAGAAATATCAATTGAAGAAATCTTACTAGATTGTGAAATGAGTCAGAATACATTTTGTAAGGTATATTCAATTAATACAGCACAGTTTTATAGGACGGAGTATTTCCTATACTCTGCATTAAAATTCTGTGCCACTCCACTGCAGATGTATGTTTGACTCTCTTACGAATTATCAGTTCTGTTACTTTTTCTTTTTTTTTTTTGTCTTAATTCCTTTTTAGTTAGTTTTCTCATCTGTATGCCAATACCACGATGCTCTTTGATGTTTGTATCAAGAAATCCTGGATGTATTAATTTTGTATTTATGGATGAAGCTAACAAAAACTGAAATGAAGGCAATTTTCAAATTGGTAATGAAAATGAGTGAATTTCATTTATTTTCTGGGAATAAACTTCAACATTCTGCAATAAGACAAGGATAAGTAACATAGGTTGAAAACACAAAAGAAAACCTCAGCTTCTAATGAACCACACCATCAAAGCCCTGTAGTTGAGTAGAAATCTGAATTAAATAAAGCTATGCAGTTTCTACAGGGATGGCTCAGTGAGGTGCTGCAAAAGATCCCAAACAGAAGTCTTTATCCTGAGAACTCATTTCAATGTAGTTGCTCAGGACTGCCTATTGGTTTAGTTTTATTATTATTATTATTATTACAGTTTATCCACTGATTGACGTGGGTAGGTTGAGTCTTCTGTAAATGGCACCACTCCTGAGAAGGTGGGCCTGGAATGCAGAAGAAAGGAAACCAGTAAGAAGTGTTCCTCCAAGCCTCAGCTTTATTGCCCGTCTCCCATTTTCTGCCTTGAGCTCCCACCCTGACTGACTGGAGTATCACCGAAGAGTTGGAGGATGAAATAAACCCTTTCCTCCCCAATTTCTTTGTGTTCATGGTGACTTGTCACAGCAATTAAAAATTAAACAACACAGTTATGAGTAGTTCTTTGTTTAATGTATGTACCTATCTACAAGACCACAATCAATACGAGCTCTGCTCAAGGTGCAAAGGTGCAATTTGCTTTGGAATATTGCATTCCCCCCCCCCTTTTTTTTGATTCTTTTTTCTTTCTTTGTTAGTTTATTTATTTTAATTAATTAAAGTTTATTCACTTTGTATCCTAACTGTTGTCCCCTCCCTCACCCCTCCCAATCCCACCTTCCCTTCCTCTCACCCTCCCTTGTCCCTCCAGCAGTCCATGGATAGGGGCAGTCCTCCTCCCCTTCTATTTGACCCTAGCCTATCAGGTCTCATCAGGACTGGCTGTTTTTAGAGAACAAGTCTCACACAGACAAGGTAAGTCATAGGCTTAAAAGGCAGAAAAGAAGAATTCAGTCATGCCTCTTTTTCCTCTTACTGGGATTACACATGTACAGCATCAGGACTGATGTTATGGATAACACTTTGTGGGAAAAATAAAAGATACAATACCAGGATCATACACAACTTTAAATTTTTCTGAACCCTTTGTGTATTTACCTTTATACATGGAATATACTTTGTTATTTTTAATATATGCATCTGGTGTACTTTATACACCCTTTCCAGGTTACCCACTGCATATGCTTACATTTACCATAAAGAAAGTGATTTTGTTCAATAGATTTACTGATTCTTACTATGTATGTTCTAGTTTTGGGGACTTTTCATGACAAAATTTTATAATATGCAAATAAGGTATTGTGTGTTCTCTAAATCTCTTGCATTTCTTTATTGTTTCATAAAAGTAAATAGCACTTTTAATAAAATGTCTAGCTGAAATGATAAAAGCAGGTGTTATTATATTTTTATTCTCAGAGAGAAAGCTTAAAATGTCATCATTGAATATAATGCTTGCAAAAATAGCTTTTGAAACACATTTTATCAAATTAAGGAAATTTTTCATATGTTCAGTTAGTTAAGAATCATTACTACAAGCTAAAATTTAGTAATACGTAATATTATGAATTTTGTAAAAAATCCCATTATTATTTGTTAATAGTAAGAATAAAATATATAGTAATTTTTTACGTTAATGGAACTCTCATTTGCTATAAAATTAATTTTTATTGTAATACATTTTATACATTATTGGATTTTTTAAAAAATAACATTTATGGATGGGTACTTGATTCTAGTCATTTTCAATGACTATAAAATTAATTTCTCCTATATTTTCTTTTAAAGTTTTATATCTTATCTGTAATTCTATGGTTGTAAGACTTAAAGTTACAAAGAATGACTAATTAAGACTAAGAACTAATGAAATAAGGTTAGGAAAATAGACCCATAGAATCTATAAATAAATGTGTGTATACATTTTAAGTAGATTGACAGAAGAAATAGAAAGGCAGTTCAGTGGAATAAAGGATTGTATCTTTTAAAAATGTACTTCTGGTAACCAGAAATACATGCAAATCAGCTAAAATATCTGGTAGAAATATGTAATATATGGAAAAATGAAAATTAACAGTGTAAATATGAGGATTTCTTGACCTTCAGAACATGTAAAAAAGTAATTTCTGATAATAGATGTGTTTGTAAAACTCTAAAGGCATAACTTGAAAATATGTGAAGTCTTCCAAGGGTTGGTAGAAGATAGCTGAGACATCATTTAAAAGATAGTCAGTAAAAGGAAAAATGACAGATTGGATGTTACAAAAATTAAACACTTTTGTTCTGTGAAGGAAGACCTGAAAAGGATAAATAGTGATCATAAAAAGTAAGACATTATTCACAAACTACATAAACACATATCTATCTAGAACATATAAAGAACACTCAAGGCTAATAGTAAAAATTTAGAATGTACGAATAGAAAATGGGAACAAGAGATTTCACTAAATGTAAAAAACAAATTATAAAGAAGACAGTCACTATAGAGAAACACTTTTTAAATAGAGATGTTAGATACAAACAAATAAACTTCAAATCACAGAGAAATCCATATTCAACAGACTAGATAAAGTAACTGACAGCTTTGCCTGCAGAAGAACAGAAGACAATCGAGCTGGTCAACAATCTAGGAAGGAGCATGGAAGGATCACAAGCCTCCACCACTAACAGAGGAATGGAATAGACCTGTGGGAGTTCAGCTTTTTAAAAGGCGTGTGAAATTTGTTAGTCAGCCATGTTCAAGTGGATGATACAATACCATATTCACTTTAAAATTTTCTATCAATGTGTTATTAAATACATATTAATAGGCTCTGACTTGGGGGAAGCATAACATGAGAAAGAGGTTGTTCTGGGAGTAGTTCAAGGGACAAAGTGGGTGAAATATGTAAGATTATCAAATAATTAGAAAAATATTAAAAACAAACAACCAAACCACCAATTACATTGATGATGTGGAAAAGCAGGATCGCCAACCACTGGTGGCAGAAATGCGAAAGTGTAAAATGGAAGAGCCATCCTCCAAAGTCAGTTGTTCATTTCCCCGAAAACGTCAATGTGGAACAATAGATCCAAGCAATCTCACAGATGGAAATTTGTTCCAGAGAAAAGAAAACATCCATTCATAGAAAAGAAAAGTGCATATAAAAATGTTCATTTCTCTTTTACTTGTTGTAATCAAAACCTCAGATGTTTTTCAACAGGTAAATGATTTAACAAAATGGCAGACCCAACCATGAAATATTAAGTAAAATGTACTAAAATATTGATAGTCATATGTACAACCTAAGCATATTTTGCATAAGTGAAGAAAATTCAAATCTCAAAAGTTATATAGTTAAATTTCTCTTATACAATATTCTGAAAATTATAAAACTACGCAGATTAAAAATACAATTTCCAAGGTTAGGCTTCTAATTATGATGGAATTTTTTTTTCGTATTATCAGTAGAGTTTTGTATACTTACATTTATACGTGTGACAAAATTTTGGAGATAATTTCAGGAACACACAAAATTAAATAATGCTGGAGAATAAGATGTGAGTTTTGGATTTTGTGCATGTACGATTATATATAATTATGATAGTATCATAAACTTTATGTAAAACACTTCCTGTTGAGAAAAGTGAGTAGAGGAGCAGAGTGATTTGATCTCTTCATTTTTGTATCTGTGAAAATATACATTTATTACTATCAGCATTTTGTTTACTGTTTTACTTATGTATGCGAATGTGTGGTACATTTCTGTGAAGAAGTGTGTGTGTGTCCAGGTCTGCTCGCACTGGTGGGCACATACAGAAGCCAGAGGTTGATTCTGTTTTCTCTTTCTTTGAGTTCTTTACTGAATATAGAACTTCCTATTTGAGTAGATTGCCTTGCAGAGCCTTGGGATCCAATTATCTCTCTGCTCCAGCACTGGTAATTCAGGTATGCTCCATTTTTCCTTGATTTTAAATGGGTTCTGAGAATCCAAAATCACGACTTCAGCTTTTCAGAAAACACGCTATCAACTGAGTTATTTCCCCAGCCCACAATGAACATTTTAATTAATAGTATATACATTTTAAGTAAATACACATGCAGAAACAATGAATTAAAGTGTTTAGGATTATCAGGGCAAAAGCAAAAGACTTCAGGCTTGTAAGCTTGAATGTGAATATTATTTTTTCTTATTCATTATTTAGATGGCCTAAGCATATCATCCAGACTATGCTGAGCTTCAATTTTCAAATTTGAATAGAATGTATGATAATACATATTTTGTAACAAAATTTGTTACCAATATTTAAGGGTAACATACACATTAATCTTTAAATATTATTCACAAAATCCCAATTATTGACATGATCTGTTATCTTCATTTAATACATTTCTGATTCATAAATATACATATATATAATCCGTAAAAGTTAAATATTAATAATTTTGACAGATAAATACAATTGAGATAGCATTATTTCATGCTTTTATGAATTACATAATAAAAAGTGATTATTTAAAATGCATTTTATGTGAAAATAATTTTAATAGTTTGATAATTTGAACGAGAATGCTCCCATAGACTCATATGTTTTAATATTTGGTCCCCATTTGGAACTCTTTTTTTTTATCTTCTGATTCCTCCTCTTCTTCTTTTCTTCTTCTTATAATAATCATAATTATTATTTATGATGTATTCACTTTGTATCCTGGTTGTAGCCACCTTCCTCATCTCCTCCCAGTCCCACCCTCCCTCCCTTTTGCTCAGCTATCCCTCAAAAGACATGCATGGTATATAAGTGGATATTAGCCATATACTATAGGATAAACACACTAAAATCTACAGATCTAAAGAAGCTAAACATCAAGATGGACCTTAGGAAAAATGCTTAATTCTCATTCATCAGGGAAAACAGGATAGAGTCCTGAAGTGGTAGAAGAGAGGGAACAGAATGGGAACCTACCACATTGTCCTTTAAAAGACTCAACCAAGCAGGGGATTGAAGCAGATGCAGAGGCTCACAGCCATACTTTAGACAGAGAGCAGGGAGTGCTTTATATATATATATATATATATTATTTATTACAGTTTATTCACTTTGTATCCCTGCTGTAGCTCCCACCAATGTCCCCTCCCAATTCTACCCTTTTTTCTCACCTCTCCTCGCATGCCCCTTCCCCATTCCACAGATAGGGGAGGACCTCCTCCCCTTCCATCTGTCCCTAGCCTATCAGGTCTCATCAGGATTGTCTTTCATAGTCTTCCTCTGTGGCCTGGTAAGGCTGCCCTCACCTCAGGGAGAGGTGATCTAAGAGCCAGCCACCGAATTCATGTCAGAGACAGCCCCTGTTCCCCTTATTAGGAAAACTCACTTGGAGACTAAGCTGCCAAGGGCTATATCTGAGCAGGGCTTCTAGGTTATCTCCATGAATGAATGGAAGAAGGGGTATATAGAATGATCAGGAGGGAACAGGGGTCCCACAAGGAGGCCAACAAAGCCAAATAATAAAAATAAAAAGCTGTAATTCTTTTAGAAGGATTGTGAAGTGTGGCCTTGGAGGAGGAGTATCACTGGGGAAAGGCTTTGACATTCAACATGAACACCATTCCTAGTGTTCCTCTCTCTATCTTCTAATTTTAGATCAAGATGTGAGTTTGCAGCTATTCCTGCTACCATGTGTTTACTCTATTGTTATGGACTGTAGCCCACTGAAACTGTAAGCCTACTTTCTTTTTTAACTTACCTTGGTCAGAGTGCTTTGTTACAGTAATAAAAAAGTACCTCAGACAAATAGAAAAATATCTACCATTTCCCTCAGCAACCAGACATATAGGTAAAGACTTCCACAAGGTATTTCATATTACACAACTTGCTATATTTTGGATATCATTTACCAGAGGACCATATATTAAGTTCTTGGCCTTCATGGGAGTGCTATTAAAAGATAATGGAGCCTTAGTAATTTGGAGTTTAGTGGAAATGATTTGGTCTTTGTGGGTGTTCTTTTTAAGGTGGTATTAGCCAGCTTCTTTTTGTTCTTTGCTTCATCATTCAGTAGATGTGTTGTTTCTCTCTGATAGTGTTCCTGCCATAATGCTCTGTGACATTAGAGACCAAAAGTAACAGCACCACCAAAATCTGGTACCAAATTAAACTTTTCTCTTCATTAATTCTCAGATGTTTATTTATAGTTACAGAAGTATAAGACATTCCTAAAACTTACATATAACACATTTTCTAATAAATGAACACTTGGAGTTAAATTAACTTCATTTAACTCCATATTACAAATTAAATAAATTATTATATTAATTAATTAAAATTAATTAATATAATTATATAAAATTAAATAAACTATTATAAATTAAATAAATTAACTTCATTTAATTTATAAATGAAGTTATCTTAACAGAAATATCTAATAATTTAAGCAACTACATCAATATGACCTAATAAAATTGTGTGAGCAGATCTTCATTCCTTCCTTTCAGCTTTCTCTTCTTCCCTACCCCCTCTGTATCTAATTTTGCTATAGGTATTATCAATCTCAACTGAAGAAAACACTTTTTGAATTCTCTTTAGCACATATGAATAGCTAGTATGATTACTCATACACTTGGAATCATGAAAAGTAAAGCAAAGTCTCCTTAATTAAAATACTCAACACTGCAAAGCTTACTTAAACATAAGCAAGTAAGCTACTAAGTGGGGTGTGACACTTGGATTTACAGCATGAGAGTAAAAAAACTTCACTGAACAGACTGATGATTCATGCATCATGGCAGAGAATTTAAGTACACCACACAGAGCATCTTAAAGCTTAAATTATAAATTTTTATTTACATAACATTTCATTTAAAAATCTGATGATGGTAGACTGTGGATAACTGAATCTACGTCAGGAGAATTCAAAAGTATTAGAGTTAGAACCATAATGCTTCCCACACAAGAACAAAATTTGGATATCTTAAATATTGTACTAATTAAAATAATAAACATCAAAAATTTAATTGTTATTAGTTAAAATTAAATGAAAAGAGAAATGCTTATCTCGTTATATGTAAAGTCTTCAGCATTTATGATTTCTCATTATTGGATAATTTGTTCAGTTAGCTTATCATTTGTTTTGTGCTAAGTAATTTGGAGGTCACAACAGAAGCCAAAAAAAAGCTGTTCATCATAAATGTCTGCTTCTGAGGCAAACCTTTGGAATTATTATCTCTGCTGTGACCTGTGTGCTTTTATAACAGCTTGGAGTATTCATTTACATTAAAATATATGAACCATGTATGTGGACTTTAAATACTAAAAATGAAGCCTGTTGAAGATGACTTGAAAAAGGGTGAAAAAAATTGATTGATATGAATGAACTTCAATGATACTTCTTTCATTTGCATGATAAATTTCCTGAGAAATTTTATATTCATAATTTTACTTTAATTTACAACCAATCCCACTTACCAAATTCAAAGTCTTCATTAGCAAAATATGTGTGTTGTCCATTATTTCCAGAGAAGTATGCTTTGTTTGGTAGCATGGGCCTGAAGACATTTAATAAAATGTGAAACCCTAAAGGAACTACAGTGATAAACAATGATATCAGTCGTGAAGGAAAAGAAGTGGCAAGGCATAAATTTAAAGATACTTAAATAATATTTTATTTAAAAATAAAGGGAACATATAAGCTAACAATCTAGAGATATGTACAAAATAAACTTATAAAATAGTACATGTTAGTATTTTTGATTAAATACGTAAATAAAATTCACAATAATTTGTAACCAAAATATATTATATAAGAAGAATTTTGAGTTGGGAGGCTTTTAAAAAATGTTCTTGGTGACTTTCCTCTAATGCCAATAGTCTTATCATGGAAATGTTGATCTCTCACTGGCTGCAGATTTTATGATCTTCTGATTTTTTTTTACAGTGTATTACTGACATTTCATTTATGAAACTAGAGTTCTGTTAGTACCAAATATGACTTAGTTTGTATATTTGTGAGGACATAGAAAAGACAGGCAGGTCACAGTACTTTATTAATATCTATTACACTCACAATATTGTTCTGAATGATCCAATGATATATCTGGTACATAATGTGCTGTTTCTACCTCTGTATTTATGATAGAATAAACAGTGGTTTTAGTAAAATATGCCAGAGTTTTAAGAAACAATACACTTTTTGTACAAATAACCTTTATTGTAACTGAGAATTAGATCTTCTTCTACCATTATGGACAGTTATAGTATTTTGTTTCCACACTGTAAAATTGTACTTTAATCATATTTGGCTTCTCAACATTTCTTAAATATGCCACATATTTGTGATCTCTACAGTTACCTGTGTATGTAGCACTGTCGAAAATGCCCTTACTCAGGCTCAATTCTCTGTGAGACACATGCCTCATTATAGAATAAGTCAACAGAAATATCTCCACTCTAGTGTTACTATCTGTGATTCATTACTTTCTACCTATTTCATTTCATCCTCCACCTCTCCTTCATCTTTATTCTATAGCATTTACACCCTCTCATCTTTCAGGAAATGTTAAGACACACTTCAACTGAGGGTTAGATAACAGGGCACTGCATCAGAGTTCCAATTGCATATTTGAGCAGGGTTGTGACTTTTTCACTTTGCTCATCATTAACACTCAGGAATGTGATAAACACTACTGTACACATTTTATATGATTAATACATTAATAAATGCAGGAAAGTTACGCTTAGCATATAACCAATCCATGTATCTATTATTACCCTAGTAGTTTTACATGTATCTCAATTTCTTTTCAAATAATTTATCCTTTCCCAAGCTGAATAGTCATGAGCCAGATAATAGATGTTTGGGGACTTTTGTTTTTATCAGAACATACAATCTTAGGAAAGAGACTAAAATATAAATGCAATACATACGACCTAAAGATCCTGAGTGGAGGAATGGATACAGAAAGTATGGTACATCTAAACAATGGTAGATTACTAGAAAAAAAAAACACGAGAAAATCATGAAATATGCAGGTAAATGGTAGGATCTAGAAAAGATCATCCTGAGTGAGCTATCCTAGAAGCAGAAAGATGTGCATGGTATATATTCACTCATATAGGCATATAATATAGGATAAACCTACTAAAATCTGTACACCTAAAGAAACTAATCAAGAGGGAGGACTCTTGCTAAAATGATCAATCCCTATCCAGAAAGGCAAAGAGGATGGACATTAGAAGGAGAAAAGAGGAAACAAGTCAGGGGCCTGAGACAGAGGACCTCTGAAAGGCTCTGCTCTGCAGACTATCAAAGCAGATCCTGAGTTTATGGCCAACTTTTGGGCAGTATGCAGGGAATCTTATGAAAGAAGTGGAAAACAGTAAGATCTGGAGAGGACAGGAACTCCGCAAGGAGAGCAACAGAACCAAAAAATCTGAGCACAGGGGTCTTTCCTGAGCCTGATACTCCAACCAAGGACCATGCATGGAGATAACCTAAGACTCCTGCACAGATGTAGCCCTTGGCAGTTCAGTATCCAAGTGGGTTCCGTTGTAATAGGACTGTCTCTGACATGAATTGATTGGCCTGCTCTTTAAATATCTCCCCCTGAGGGGGAAGCAGCATTGCCAGGCCACAGAAGAAGACAATGCAGCCACTCCTGATGAGACTTAATTGACTAGGATCAGAAGGAAGGAAAAGAAGACCTCCCCTATCAGTGGACTTGGGGAGGAGAGTGGAGGACTTGCATGCAGAGGGTGGAGGAAGGAAGGGATTGGGGTGGGAGGAGGGAGGGAATCACAGGGGGTATACAAAGTGAGTTAAGTGCAATTAATAAATAATTTAAAAAATCCACAGCACAATAAGCGAGCAGTTATTATTCTATTATTAACCCTCTAAGCTAATTTGGCTTCCTCTTAGTAAATCAGACAGATATTTGTACTTTGTAGCTTTTCTTCTCCAGCTCCTCTCTTGGTCTCTCCTAGACATCTGTCCAAGGCTGAATCTCATGGCTGCATCCCCATATTTCTTCTTCTAACTTCTCCTCTCCTGGCTGGCAGGAAGTCCAGCACTGTTATCTCCCCTGCTTAGCAATTGTCTGTTAGCTGCTTTATTGCCATATCAGGAGACATTTCAGGATCAGTGTTTACACAACATTGAGACAGGAGATTCTTAGAACAAGGATTGTAACCAGATAGGAGTGTTAGAGAAACCAGCATTTGACGTACAGAATAATCTTATACCTAAAACATATATAACTACATTCAGGGGATTCAATAGGCAGTTTTAGATGAGCACTAATTGCCATTTGTATTAGTCCAACTACCCTACTATACCAAACTACCGTAGATTGTAGATTGGTTGGCATAATGGACAAGGATTCATTTCTCAAAGCAGAATCATGGGAATATATGAGAGTACCAGGAGTACACTTGGTTTTCACACCTTCCTTAGTGAAGTAGTCATTCTCCACTCTTGATATTAGCATCTACTGTCCGCCCTTTTGCACATAGAATAACAGGCTCCGACATCCTCTAGCATGTTTACTCTTAGTCTGTTTTCAGATTCCCAGTTTACCTGAGGTTAAAGCTCATTGCATATGTTTGACATCTCTGCTTTGGATCTGCCAAGTCACCATGTCTGCTTCCTCATCGTCTGCCTTCAACCAGTATTCTTTCAAATGGAAGTTGGGATTCTAAATTCTTTGCCTATTGGACTTCTAGTATTTTGACACTTTATTACATTGACTCTCTGATTTTGATCTTACAGTGCTATACTTGCTGGTGTAATAAAGACAACTGATAGGATGTGGTAATTTACATGTCACTTTGTATAGTAATTTGAGTTACAAGTACAGAGGAGAATCAGAGGCTGATTAGAAAGTCTAGACTAATTTGCATGAAAGTGGAAGAATTATAATAAGAAGCACAGGGGAAGAGAATCAGTGTGAGAAATAGTTTGGTTAGTTTGAACATGAAGGAAAAATGAGAGAGAGAGAGAGAGAGAGAGAGAGAGAGAGAGAGAGAGAGAGAGAGAGAGAAATCAAGGACAAAAGCAATGCCATTCCATATAACACTATTATCCTATCTACAAAGATATCATTTGAAAATTATGTGTCATCACATGTAATCAATGTCATTCTTTGAGTAATATCAATTAGTGTT
The DNA here is from genome assembly GCF_907164565.1 of Psammomys obesus. NCBI lineage: Eukaryota > Metazoa > Chordata > Mammalia > Rodentia > Muridae > Psammomys > Psammomys obesus. Next base: position 1,549,463 of record NW_026586550.1, read on the forward strand.
TTAACTGATTTTCAACTTTATTTCATGTTAGAATTCATTTGAATGGGAAAAACTGCTGAGACCGTGCACTCTGCTGCACTTTACAGTTTATATTGGCTAACAGGACTTCCACATGGGCAGATCCTTCCAATTTGTCTGCTGCCTTACTTTGTGGTCCAGCTGATTTCTCTAGCTATGGTTTGCTGTCTGCTGTACTGCAGGACTACCATGGAGTCTATGCTATCAGAGCCAGACTATTAAAATCAGAGACTGGCCATTTGCACTGCAATTACAGAGGCATCCTGTGGAAACCTCCATTAATTTGATAACTATTGGCTTTTTGATCTTCAGCTGAAACATAAGCAATCATTACGGAGTACACGGCCTTATGTTATACATGATTATTTTTTAATTTCACATAACTTTCTGAACTCTATACATTTGTCTTGTTGTTAAGAATGAAAAAACTATGTAACACAATATAGAGTTGTAAATAGTGTTGTCCACTCCAGCACAGCATACGGTGTAAATAAAGGGAAGGGGCACTATATAGGACACTGAACTCCTTCTTAAACTCTGGTGGGCTTCCTTAGAGTCTCTGAATCAGTGTTGGCAATACAGCAAGCAAAGAATAAACTTGAAAGCATTCTCAGCAGGATGCATGCTTCAGACACATCTCCAAGATAAATAGCTTTAGTTAAGCACATTTGATATAACCATCAAAGTTTATTTCATGAAAACAAAGTGAAAGCATTCAGCTGCTCCCCAGACAAAAGCACATTTATATTCATAGAGTTGAAAGGGATCAAAATAGCCTTATCATGATAAATTTGAACAATTTGATATTTTAAAGGGTGAAGTTATCTTCCCAAGGTCATGATTGTATTTTAGAACTAGAATTTAGAATTTGTGAGCCCCTATTCAGTGACCCTTATGCTACATTGCATTTTGTCTAAATTAGTGATATATAGGGTGTCAAAAATATCAAAATATCAAAATTATTTTTATTGTTTGGTCTTAAATCACATGGTTTAATATCTAGGGTACATTTTTTCAAGTACAGACATGTTTAATTTGAGTCTTTACAAAGGGGTTATTTAAACAGCGAGCAGAATGATTAATTTCACCAGAATTGTAGCAACATGTTTCACTTAATTTAATTTAGACATGACTTTGAATGCTTAATCTAAAAGGACTTTTAAAGATCAACTGAAAGCACATTAAACACATTAGTAATACTTTAAAAAATAAACTTAAAAATTTGTTTCTGCTTATTTGTATTTTTCTTTCAAAACACAGGAAGCTCTATGCTATCACTGCACAATTGACATAATAACTTTAAAATTTATCAATATTAATCCCCCAAGCATTTTCTTTTGTCATATTTTAATATGCCTAAAATAAGGATTAATATTCATAATTTAGAGGTTGTTTGCAAATAAGTTTTAATGTATACTTAATTGTGAACATTGTCATAAATCATATGACATCAAAATCTAAATATAATATTTCATATCCAGAATTAATTTAATGTGATTTCTGGCAATATTTAATTTTATTCAATATTGAACGACAAATGTATATGGGATACCTCTGTAGGCACTGCTCAATGATTCCATGTACTTATAGTAGTCTAAACAATGTTTTTAGTTTGCTTGTAGATGCATTATAAGCCTGCTTTAATGTCACAAATGGGTAATTATTTTTTAGCAAAATTTATTCATTGAAAGGTAGAAATTCAGATCAGTAAGAGAAAAAAGAGACTTGTTTAACATATTCTGTGCAGTGTCTGCTCCACAAACCTTCCTATATCCTTAAAGTACATCTGATGAAAATAAAATTCCCCTTGCTCCGATTTAAATATTAAGTGGTCATCAGAGGCTCATGCACTTGAACACGTAGTCTTCACCTGAAGACACTGTTTAGAATGGCCATGGAACCTCAAGGAGGTAGAACCACCTGAGAGTATGTCACTAGGGATATACTTTATAATTTTGTAGTCTTATTCTCACTTCCTGTTCTCTCTCGCTGTGGGTCTCTCTCTCTCTCTTTCTCTCTTTCTCGATGTCTGTCATTCCTGTGTGTAAATGAAATGCAGTCAGTTTGTTTCCTGTTTCTTGTCAGGCTGGTCTATGTTCCTGATGCTATAGTTTCTACTGTGGTGGATTGTGTGGCCCATGGAACTATAAGCCAAATAAATACGTTTCTATTTTTTTCTAAATGGTAAGTATTTATCATTATTATTATTTACAAATCATTCACTTTGTACCCTAGTTGTAGCTGCCTCCCTCATCTCCTTCCATTCTCACCCATCCTCTTCCTCCCCTATTCCTCTCCCATAGTCCATTGCTAGGGGAAGTCCTCCTCCCCTACTGTCTGACCCTAGCCTTGGAGGCCCATCAGGACTGCTTGCATCTTCTTCCTCTGTGTGCTGGCTATTTTGCCTCAATAGGGAGAAGTGATCAAGGAGCAGACAACCAAGTTCATGTAAGTGACTGTCTCTTCTCCCTTTACTAGGGAATCCACATGGAGACTGAGCTGAATAGGGGGTCAAGGTCCTCTTTATGCCTAGCTTTTAATTGATGAATCAGTCTCTGTAGTCCCCCCTGGGTCAGCTTTTTTTTTTTTTTCTTTATTGGTCTCCTTGTGGGGCTCCTATCCCCTTCTAGTCATTATACATCTCCCTTCTGTGATTCTTTGTATCTGCTCAGTGGAGTCTTTCAGAGGACATCAATGATAGGCTCCTGTCCTACTCCCTCTTTTCTACCACTTCTGGAGTCTATCTTCTTTTCTTTTCTGAATGTGAATGAAGCATCTTCCCTAGGGTCCTACTTGATATTTAGGTTTCTAAGGTCTGTAGATTTTACTATGTTTATCCTATATAATATAAAAAGACTCTGAGATTCCACCTCACAAACATCAGAATGGCTCAAATCAAAAATTCAAGTGAAAACAAATTCTGGAGAGGAGGTGGAGAAAGAGGAAAGCCTCTTTCATTGCTGGTAGGAATGTTAGCTTGTACAAATACTTTGGAAATCAATCTTGCACTTTTTCAGAAAACTGGGAATAGTGCTACCACAAAACCCAGCTATACCATTCCTGGCCATATACCTGAAAGGATATTTGCTCAACTATGTTCATAGCAGCTTTATTCATAATAGGCAGAATCTGGAAATATCTGAGATGTCCCTCAAACTGAGGAATGGATGTGCAAATTGTGATACGTTTACACAATGGAATACTATTCATCTATTAAAAATAAGGAAATTATGAAATCTGTAAGCAAATGGATAGAACTAGAAAAGATCATGTCAGGTAACCCCAAGCTAAAAAACGTGCATAGTATGTACTCACTTATAAGTGGGTATTAGCCATAAACACATTTCTGAACTTGACTTTAGTCATGGTACTTTTCACAGAAATATAAAAGTACCTAATACACATGCCTTGGATAATCCTTCATATTGTTCTTACTAGATATTCTTTGACTATGAGTGTCATGTTCAACACTGTAGGAAAACAACACAAGTTTTATTTCACTTAGCTAAGACATAACATTTTCTGTTTCTAAGAAGAAACTATCTCTAACCTTATTGTGATGTTTTGCATATTAAGCATATTAACTTTTGCATATTAACTTTTTAATGTTAATTTATCTAAGCTTATCTTATTAATATTGCCTCCCATTCTAATCATCATTATCATCATAGTATCAGTGTAGCTCTCTGTAAGGGCAAAGGGCTTCACCATTGCCGGGATGAATGAATAAACTTAGTAGTTTACATTTGTTAGTATTTTTTTTGAGAAAATAGCCTTGAGGGTTCCATCTTCCTGAGCTCAACATTCTCAACACAATGACAGGTTTCTCTAATTACAATGTATAGCATTGTGAGATTCCCCAACCACTTTTGTGTATAGTGTGGTCTGTCAAGAGGAAAAAATAACAACTCTATATAGCTATAACCTAGACTGCACATTACCACTTATCACAAAAGCAATGTCCCAGAATTTCTCATCACTTTGCAAACATAAAACATGTAATCAGCTCAATTTTGAGATATTGATTAGGCACACAGTAACTTTGTTTCAAGCAGAATAAAAAGACTGAGCATATATATATGTGTGTGTGTGTGTGTGTGTGTGTGTGTGTAATCTTCTTGTCTTATGATATATTGTTACATTGTGAAAGAATGCAGAATGAGACTTTTAACAATACAACTAGTCAAAATCTACTATGCCATTAACTAGCACAACCTATCTCATAACATTTTGAAGAATACATTTAGAATCTAGACATTTTGCCAATATCTTGTTTAAAACTCATATTTGTTGTTTAGGAAGATGCACTTTGTTTTAACTAGATGGACAATTGAGCATGTCAGGTGTAATAAACCACACTTCCCAATCTGCTTTTCTTAAAGTTCACGTAGTGTGGTCTCTCAAATAACAGATAGAAGAAAACACACTGACTTTGTGACTGAATCCAAACAGATGAAAATATCTAAATATTATAACCAATAACAAAGACTTTATAGTTTAAAAATGTAAACATGACATAAAGTAAAAGTGTGGCAAATTGAAACCATAATATTAACCACATATTCTGCTTTAACTAAAAGTAAGGCAAAAGATTCTAAGCTGGTTAATTTATATACTTTAATACATTCAATATATTAAATCTTTTTGAGAGCCCCATTTTATGGCAGCATTATAATGATTGTATAATGGTTCTAATGTTCTATTATGACAACATATTTCAAGACATACATTGTGAGTCACATAAAGATATATTAAGCCATGGATTTTACTGTATTTATGAACATTCAATTATAAACAATGATATTCAGAACAATATTGTCTTTAAATTAGAAGAGAAAATTCCAATATTAATGCAGAAATGCAAGCACAGTGATGACTCCCATATACACTAACAAGAAAATAAATCAAAGTCTATATAAAAGAAACACCAAGAAAATAATACATAATCATATAAATGAGCACCTCATTGATAACAATATTCCATATTTTCTAGGCATTTGTACATATCACACTGCATGTCCTGATAAGGCTCAAAAGATATTAGTTACGGTCATATATCAAGCTATTTTGTGAGAAAAATTAAACACTCAAGAAAAATGTATTAAAATGGAGTATTTTCATATAGAAATAATATTACATATTTATTGATTGCAATTAATACCAAGTCAATGAAATATCACAAAGTATTAAAATCACTTATTAAAAGGAGGGTCTGTTGAGGTAATCTTTTCTTTGTTTTAATTAATTTATGTTTTATTAATTACAGTTTATTCACTTTGTATCCCAGCTATAGTCCCTCTCTCAGCCCCTCACAATCCTACCCTCCCTTCCTCATCTCCTCCTATGCCTTACCCCAAGTCCACTGATATGGGAGGTCCTCCTCCCTTCCATCTGACCCTAGCCTATCAGGTCTCATCAGGACTGTCTTTTAGAGTCTTCCTCTGTGGCCTGAAAAGGCTTCTCCCAAATCAGGCAGAAGTTATCAAAGAGCCAGGCACTGAGTTTATTTCAAAGAGAGTCCCTGTTCCTATTACTAGGAAACCTACTTACAGACTGAGATGTCATGGGCTACATCTGTGCAGGAGTTCTAGGTTATCTCCATGCATGGTCCTTGTTTGGAGTATCAGTCTCAGAAAAGATGGCTTTGCACAAATTTTTTTATTCCATTGCTCTCATTCTGTAGCTCCTGTCCCCTCCAGGTCTTTCTACCTCCCCTTTCTTTCACTCTGTCCAAAGTTTTGCTATGAATCTTGGCATCTGCTTTGAAAACCTTGCTGGGTAGAGTCTTTCAGAGGCCCTCTGTAGTAGGCAAGGCAAGGCTGCTCACTCTCTCCATATCTCTTCAACATAGTACTTAAAGTCCTAGCTAGATCAATAAGACAACCAAAGGAGATCAACGGAATACAAATTAGAAAGGAAGAAGTCAAAGTACCACTATTTGCAGATGATATGATATTATATAGCAGTAGCCCTCTTGTATATGAAAGAAAAAAGGGCTGAGAAAAAAATTAGGGAAACTACACCCTTCACAATAGCCATTAATAACAACAAGTACCTTGGTGTGACTCTAACCAAACAAGTAAAACACCTGTTTGAAAAAAAAAAATTCTAGTCTCTGAAGAATGAAATTGAAGAAGATATCAGAAGATAGAAAGATCTCCCATGCTCATTGATCAGTAGGATTAACATAGTGAAAATGGCCATCCTGCCAAAAGCAATCTACAGATTCAATGCAATTCCTATCAAAATACCAACACAATTTTTTACAGAACTTGAAAGAACAATTCTCAATTTCATACGGATAAACAAGCCAACAAAAACAAACCACTATCACCAATGCAATACAAAAACAGATCTTCTGGAGGTATCTCAAACCCTGATTTTAAGCTGTACTATAGAACAATAAGTAATAAAAACTGCATGATCTTGGCATAGAAACAAAATGTTGGATCAATGGAATCTAAAAGGAGACCCAGAAATAAACCCACACACCTATGAATACTTGATTTTTGACAAAGATGCCAAAACCATCAATGGTAAAAAGACAGCATCTTCAACAAATGGTGCTGGTCCAACTGGATGTCTACATGTAGAAAAAGCAAATAGATCCATTTTTATCACCCTGCACAAAACTAAAGTAAAAGTGGATCAAAGACCTCAGCATAAAAACAGACACACTAAATTTGTTAGAAGAAAAAGTGGGGAAGAACCTTGAACTCATTGGCACAGGAGACAACTTCCTGAACAGAGCACCAACAGTGCAGGCTCTAAGATCAAAAATTGATAAATGTGACCTCATGAAACTGAAAAGCTTCTGTAAAGCAAAGGACACTGTCATCACAACAAAATGACAGCTGACAGATAGGGAAAGGATCTTCATCAACCCTATATCTGACAGAGGGCTAATATCTAGAATATATAAAGAACTCAGAAGTTAAGCAGCAATGAATCAAGTAATCCACTTTAAAAATGGGCTACAGAGCTAAACACAGAATTCTCAATAGAAGAATATCGAATAGCAGAGAAACATTTAATGAAATGTTCAAAGTCCTTAGTCATCAGTGAAATACAAATCAAAATAACCCTGATATTTCACCTTACACCTATCAGAATGGCTGAGATCAAACACTCAAAGGACAATTTATGCTGGAGAGGATGTGGGGAAAGGGGAGCACTCCTCCATTGCTGGTGGGAACAGAAACTTGTACAACCGCTTTGGTAATCAATCTGGCACTTTCTGAGAAAATTAGGAATAGTGCTACCTCAATATTCAGCTATACCACTCCTAGGCAGATATCCAAAAGATGCTCAGTATACAATAAGGACATTTGCTCAACCATGTTTGTAGCAGCTTTATTTGTAATAGACAGAACCGAGAAACAACCCAGGTGCCCCTCAACTGAGCAATGGATACAGAAATTGTTGGACATTTACACAATGGAATACTACTCAGCAATTAAAAACAAATTTGTAGGCAAATGGTGGTATCTAGAAAAAATCATCCTGAGTGAAATATCCCAGAAGCAGAAAGACACACATGGTATATACTCACTTATAAGTGGATATTAGAAATTTAGTATAGGATAAACATATTAAAATCTGTATATCTAAAGAAGCTAAGGAAGAAGGAGGACCCTGAGTATGATGATCAATCCTCCCTCAGAAAGGAAAAGAGGACGGACAGCAGAAGGAGAAAACAAAGTGATCTTTTCTTTATACTCCCAAATATTGGCTTATCACTTTATAAAGAGAAAAATTTCAGAAAGTAATAGCTAGATCTATGTCTTCTTCCTAAGTTTTCTTTTTTATCGGTATAGTAAGTTTGAAACATGATATGTACTTGTTTACTTCTATAGGACAGAAAAGGAAAAAATGTATAAGAAAAAGAAGCAAATATAACTAGGATTTCATTCAAATGTGGAGTCAATGTAGGAACCTTTTGATGTGTCTGTATATATGTGTATATATAATTAGATAGATATAGATATGAACTGAAGGAACATGTCACTATTACATTTTTGGAAGAATTAAAAGTGAAATTATGGAGGCGGGGCAAGATGGCAGTGCCGGGAGGACTCCCATTCTGAGGAGCAGCACAGCAGGATTGGCACAGTGACCAGCAATCAGAACTCGCAGCCATAAAACACAAGTGATTGTGTTTCACAGGTGAGAGGATACCCCACGGTGGGGGATTCAATCAGGTTTAACTCACCCGGCTAAACCTCTGAAGAGATCCTGGTTCCACCAGGCACTTGGTTGCCAGCCCAGAGCTACACACCAGCATGATCTGGTCATTGTCTCAGACTGAACTGTGGGCCCAGAACATCACAGACTGGATTTTCCAGTCGAGAGATAACCCCACGGAGCAGGAAACAATTGGGACCAACCTTAGGTCACCCAGACATCCCCTGGAAAAGACTCGGGCTCCGCGGGCGCCCCAGAAGCCAGCCCGGAGCCAGAGCCGGGGACCCAGGCGAATGCACAGAGCCCTGCCTGCGCCTGATTCGCCGACTCAGATAGAACTGTGGGCCCCAGGGCCCCAGGGCACCAGGGCACCAGAGACTGCGTTTCACTGTCAGGCGCAAACCCACAGGGAGGGAAACGGCTGGTCTGATCTCAGAGCATTCAGCCGACACCCCCACCCCAAAAAGGTCTCGGGAAAATTATCCAGTTTAGGCAGATGCCCAGGCTCCCAAAAGTCAGAAAGGCAGAGCCACAGGTGGGAGTCTGTGCCTATGGGTTCTACTCACCACCCCAGACAGAACAGCAGTCCCCAAAGCAAAGACTGGGTGTCTCTGCCAGGAGAAAACCCCCAGCAGAGGGATCATCAGGTCTAACGCTCAGGACACCCACCACCAAAACACTTTCTGGATTCATGCCGACTCTAGGCTCTAGCTTTCTAATGCAGGCAGGAGCCCTGTGCTCAGCCTTCATTATTGAGTACCCCTAGGGCACTGGGACACACAGCTGTATCCTCAGACCTACAAAAGCCAGAGAGCCATTACAGCAGCGCTCAGATACTGTGCCAAGGATCAACCAGTTATCCCTAGCTAGACTGACAAAACTGTGGGAATCCCTGGTCCTTCAAGAGGGCTGCACCCACAGCATCTGAACCAGAGCAGTGCCTGCAGCCGCCATCCCAGACAGGGACACACAGCTTCTGGTCCAGAGTGAGGCACCCAGCCTCCAGACCAGAGCGGCGCCCCCAGGCGCCAACTGAACCTAGGTGCACATTCTCCAGGCCCAGAGCTGAGCACTCAGCTTCTGGCCCAGAGACTTGCTGAGCGCTCTTCTCACTTTCCCGGAGAGAACTGTGTGCCCCAAGATAACAGACTGAGTTTCCCTATTGGGAGAAAACCCGACAGCTAGGGAATCAACAGGATCTTCAAGAGGACTGTACCTGGAAAACTGTAACAGCAGCAGCTCACTAAATTTATAAAGAGAAACCCAGCAGTGGGGCAGCTGTCTTGAGAACTTCTATGGGTAAGAGGAGATCCCCCCTGCCTAACAAAGACCACAGCTACTACTCAGGGCTATACACCTGAGGTGAGCAGTGGCAATTCCTGAGAAACACTGGCCATACAGTGACCATAACCAAAAAGCAGAGGAGGACTACTTCAGGAAAAATCATCTTCAGGCCAAGGGGATTCTCCCTACCTCAGGACTCCAGGAAGTACAGAAACTAACAGCCAAAACCTAAATCAGCCCAATGGGTAGAGGTCAGCGTAAAAGCTCAACCAACAAAAGACAGCAATATGGATCTCCAGAACTCAGCCATCCAGGGGCCAACAACCCTGAACATTGCAGCATAATAGAAAATCAAGAAGATGACCTTACAACTATGCTGATGAAGAGGATAATAGAGGAAAAAAATAAAATATGTAAAGAATTAAAGGAAGATAAAACCAAACAGATCATGGCTATTCGTAAGGAAATGGAGGAAGATAAAGACAAGCAGATTATGGCCATCCATGAAGAAATACGGGAAGATGCAGCCAAACAGTTTGCGGCCTTCAGAGAAGAAATAATTAAATCACTGAAAGAAATAAAAGAGACAGAGTTGAAGGAACTAAAAGAAAAAGGAAAATACAATCAGACAGGTGAAGGAAGTAAACAAAACAACTCAAGACCTGAAGATAGAACTGGAAAAATTAAAGAAAACACAAATGGAGGAAATAATGGAGAGGAAGAATTTAGGGAAGAAAACAGGAACTACAGAGGTAAGCATAACCAACAGATTACAAGAGATGGAAGAAAGAATCTCAGGTGTAGAAGATACAATGGAAGAAATCGTTGTTTCTGTCAAAGAAAATGTTAAATCCAAAAAATTCCTGACACAGTCCGTCCAAGAATTCCAAGTCAATATGAAAAGACAAAACCTAAGAATAATAGGTAGAGAGGAAAAAGAAGACTCCCTTCTCCAAGGCCCAGAAACTATTTTCAACAAAATCATTGAAGAAAATTTCCCCAAGTTAAAGGAGAAGCCAATAAGAATACCTGAGGCCTACAGAACACCCAACAAATTTGATCAGAAAAGAAAATCCTCCCACCACATAATAATTAAAACAGTAAGCTTCCAGAAAAAAGAAAAAATACCAAAAGCTGCAAGAGAAAAAGGAGGCCAAGTAACATATAATGGCATACCCATTAGAATCACACCTGACTTTTCAACAGAGACTATGAAAACCTGAAGGGCCTGGACAGATATCATGCAGACCCTAAGAGAACACAGATGTCAGCCTAGGCTGCTACTATACCCTGCAAAACACTCAGTCCTCATAGATGGAGAAAACAAGATATTCAATGACAAAAACAAATTTCAACAATACCTACACACAAATCCAGCATTACAGAAGACACTGGAAGGGAAAATACAACCCAAGAAAATTACCTTCTGTCAAGAAAACACAGGGAAAAATTAACCTTACTACAGTAAAACAAAAAGCAACCAAGCACACAACCTTATGACCACAGCCAACATCAAAATCAAAGGATCTAACAACCACTGGTCATTAATCTTTCTCAACATCAATGGACTCAACTCTCCAGTAAAAAGACACAGATTAAAGAATGGATACATAAACAAAAGCCAGCATTCTGTGGCATACAAGAAACACACCTAAGGCACAAAGATAGACATTACCTGAGGGTAAAAGGTTGAAAGATGACTTTCCAAGCAAATGGACCCAAGAAGCAAGCAGGAGTAGCCATTCTAATATCTGATAAAATAGACTTTCAACCAAAATTAATAAAAAGAGATGAGGAAGGACACTTCATACTCATCAAGGGAAAATTCCACCAGGAAGACATCACAATCCTGAACATCTATGCCCCAAATACAAGAGCACCCACATTTGTTAAAGAAACATTGATAAAATTTAAACCACATATAGATCCCCACACGTTAATAGTGGGAGACTTCAACACCCCACTCTCAACAAAGGACAGGTCAACTAAACAGAAATTTTTCTTTTGAATTTTATTTTTTTCTTATCAGTTACATTTTATTAACTCTGTATCCCAGCCGTGTCCCGATCCCTCATTCCCTCCCAGTCCCTACCTTCCTCCCTCATCTCCACCGTGCCCCTTGCCAAATCCACTGATAGGGGGGACCTCCTCCCCATTCATCTGATCCTGTTTTATCAGGTATCTTCAGGACTGGCTGCAAAGCTCTCCTCTGTGGCCTAACAAGACTGCTCCTCCCTTGGGGGTTGGGGAGGCCAAAGAGCCAGTCATTGAGTCCCTGTTAGAAATAGTCCTTGTTCTCCTCACTATGGGAAACCAATTGGTTACTGAGCTACCACAGGCTACATCTGAGCAGAGGTTCTAGGTTATATCCATACATGGTCCCTGGTTGAATGTCAGTCTCAGAAAAGACCCTGTGCCCAGATATATTTGGTCCTTGTGGAGCTCCTTTCCTTTCCCCATCAGTCTAACTCCCCTTCTTTCTTATAATTCCCTGTACTCTGCCAAAGGTTTGGTCATGAGTCTTTGCTTTGAAAACACTGTGGGGTTTTCTCCCAACAGGGAAACTCAGTCTGTTATCCTGGGGCACACAGTTCTGTCCGGGAAAGTGAGAGGTGCACTCAGCAAGTCTCTGGGCCAGAGGATGAGTCTCCGCTCTGGACCTGGAGAATGTGCACATAGGTTGAGTTGGCGTCTGGGGGCGCTGCTCTGGTCTGGAGGCTGGGTGCCTCACTCTGGACCAGAAGCTGTGTGTACCTGTCTGGGATGGTGGCTGCAGGCACTGCTTTGGTCCAGACGCTGTGGGTGCAGCCCTCTTGAAGGACCAGGGATTCCCACAGTTTTGTCAGTCTAGCTAGGGATAACTGGTTGATCCTTGGCACAGTATGTGAGGGCTGCTGTAATGGCTCTCTGGCTTTTGTAGGTCTGAGGATGCAGCTGTGTGTCCCAGTCCCCTAGGGGAACTCATTAATGGCGGCTGAGCACATGCTCCTGCCTGCATTACAGCCTAGAGTCTGCGTGAACCCAGGAAGTGTTTTGGTTTTGGGTGTCCTAAGCATTAGAGCTGATGATCCCCTCCGCTGGGGGTTTCCTCCTGCCAGACACACCCAGTCTTTGCTTTGGGGACCACTGTTCTGTCTGGGGTGGCGAGTAGAACCCACAGGCACAGATGCCCGCTTGTGGCTCCGCCTTTCTGGCCGTTCGGAGCCTTGGCTGCTGCCTAAACTGGGTTATTTTTCCCTAGTCCTTTTCGGGGTGGGGGTGTCGGTGTCGGCTGAGAGCTCTGAGATCAGACCAGCTGTTTCCCTCCCTGTGGGTTTGCACCTGCCAGTGAAATGCAGTCTCTGGTGCCTGGTGCCCTGGTGCCCACAGTTCTATCTGAGGCGGCGAATCAGGCCCGTAGGCAGGGCTCCATGCAGGCGCCTGGGTCAGGGCTCTGGGTCCGAGCTGGCTCTTGGGGCGCCCGCAGAACCCGAGTCTTTTCCAGGTGATGTCTAGGTAACCTGAGGTTGGTCCCAATCGTTTCCTGCTCCGTGGTTTTATCTCTCGACTGGGAAATCCAGTCTATGGTGTTGAGGGCCCACAGTTCAGTCTGGGACAGTGACCAGATCACACTGGTGTGTATCTCTGGGCTGGCGATGGCGCGCCTGGCGGAACCAGGATCTCTTACTCGGTTTAGCGGGTGAGTTAAAGCTGATCGAATCCCCCACCGTGGGGTATCCTCTCACCTGTGAAACACAATCACTTGTGTTTTATGGCCGTGAGTTCTGATTGCTGGTCACTGTGCGAATACTGCTGTGCTGCTCCTCCCACTAAAATCTGTACATCTAAACAAACTAAGCAAAAGAGAGGACCCTAACTAAAATGTTCAGTCCCCATCCTGAAAGGCAAAGAAGATGGACATCAGAAGAAAAAGAAAATAGGAAACAACCTAGGAACCTGCTACAGAGGGCCTCTGAAAGCCTCTGCAGTATAGACTGTCAAAGCAGATGCTGAGCCTGATGGCCAACTGATGGGCAGAGTAAATGGAATTTTATGTAAGAAGTGGGAACTAGTAAGAGCTGGAGGGGATGGGAACTCCACAAGCAGAGCAACAGAACAAGGTAATTTGAACACAGGGAACTTCCCAGAGACTCATACTCCAACCAAGGACTATTCATGGAGATAACCTAGAACTCCTGCACAGATATAGCTTATGGCAGTTCAGTATCCAAGTGGGTTACATAGTAATGGGAAGAGGGACTGCCTCTGACATAATCTGATTGGCCTGCTCTTTGTTCACCTCCCCCTGAGGGGGGAGCAGCCTTACCAGGCCACAGAAGATGACAATGCAGCCACTTCTGATGAGAACTGATAGTCTAAGATCAGAAAGGAGAGGAGAACCTCCCCTATCAGTGGACTTGGGGAGTGGCATGCATGTAGAAAGAGGAGGGAGGGTGGGATAGGGAGGGGATGAGGGAGGGACTTATGGGTGGATAAAATAAAAAAATGAATAAACTGTAAAATAAATAAATAAATAAAAATTTATAATGTAAAAATAATAATAATAATAATAATAATAATAATAATAATAATAATAATAATAATAAAATCTTGGGACCAGAAAAAAAAAAGAAAGAAAGAAAAAGAAAACACTGCCAGTTAGAGTCTTTCAAATGCTCTCAGTAGACTCCTGTCATACATTCAATGCACATCCCATCTGTCTTTCTAAACGAGGATTGATCATCTTACCCCATGTCAGCTCTCTTGATTATCTTTTTTAAGTGTATAGATTTCATTATGTTTATCATATCTTATAAGTCTATATAAGTGAGTGTATACCATGTTTTTCTTTCTCCTTCTGGGATATTTCACTCAAGATGATCTTTTCTAGATCCCACCACTTGCCTGCAAATTTCATGATTTCCTCCTTTTTGATTGCTGAGTAGTATTCCATTGTGTAAAAATACCACAATTTCTGTACCCATTCCTCCATTGATGGACATCTGAGTTGTTTCCAGGTTCTGGCTATTACAAATAAAGCTGCTATAAACATGGTTGAGCAAATATCCCTTTTGTGTACTTGAGCAAACTTTGGGTATATACCTAGCAGTGGTATAAATGGGTCTTGAGGAAGCACTATTCCTAATTGTCTTAGAAATCACCAGATAGATTTCCAGAGTGGTTGTACCAGTTTACATTCCCACCAGCAGTGGAGGAGGGTTCCCCTTTCTCCACAACCTCTCCAGCATGTGTTGTCACTTGAGTTTTTCATCTTGGCCATTCTGATGGGTGTAAGGTGATATCTCAGGGTCATTTTGATTTGCATTTCCCTGATGGCTAATGAGGATGAGAATTTCTTTAAGTGTTTCTCTGCCATTCGATATTCCTCTGTCGAGAATTCTCTGTTTAGCTCTGTTCCCCATTTTTTAATTGGATTACTTGGTTTGCTGCTTTTCAACTTCTTTAGTTCAACATAAAACCAGATACTCTAAATCTGTTAGAAGAAAAAGTGGAGAACAGCCTAGAACTCATTGGCACAGGAGACAACTTCCTGAACAGAACACCAACAGCACAGGCTCTCAGAGCAACAATCAATAAATGGGACCTCATGAAACTGAAAAGCTTCTGTAAAGCAAAGGACACTGTCATCAAAACAAAGCGACTGCCTACAGATTGGGAAAGAATCTTCACTAACCCTTTATCTGACAGAGAACTAAACAGAAATTAAACAAAGAAACAATATCTGTGACAGAGGTCATGAGTCAAATGGACCTCACAGACATTTACAGAACTTTACACCCAAACACAAAAGAATTTACCTACTTCTCAGCACCTCATGGAACCTTCTCCAAAATAGACCATATAGTTGGTCACAAAGCAAGTCTCAACAGATACAGGAAGATTGAAATAATCCCTTGTATCCTGTCTGATCACCATGGAATAAAGCTGGACTTCCACAACAGAAATAGCAAAAAGCCTACATATACATGGAAACTGATCAACTTGCTACTAAAGGACAGCTGGGTCAGGGAAGAAATAAAGAAAGCAATTAAAGCCTTCCTAGAACTCAATGAAAATGAAGACACAACATACCCAAACTTGTGGGACACAATGAAAGCAGTGCTAAGAGGAAAGTTCATTGCACTAAGTGCCTTCAAGAAGAAACTCGAGACAGCTCATTCAAGCAACGTAATGGCCCACTTAAAAACCCTAGAAAAAGAAGAAGCAGACACTCCAAAAAAGGTGTAGATGGCTGGAAATAATCAAACTCAGGGCTGAAATCAATCAATTAGAAACAAATAAAACAATTCAAAGAATCAATGAAACCAAGGGCTGGTTCTTTGAGAAAATCAACAAGATCGACAAACCCTTAGACAAGCTAACTAAAAGGCAGAGAGACACCATCCAAATCAACAAAATCAGAAATGAAAAGGAGGACATAACTACAGACACTGAGGAAATCCAAATAATCATTAGGACTTTCTTCAAAAGTCTATATGCCACTAAATTTGAAAATCTAAGTGAAATGGACAATTTTCTTAATTGATTTGACTTATCAAAGCTGAATCAGGACCAGGTAAATCACTTAAATAGTCCTATATCCCCCAAAGAAATAGAAGCAGTCATCAAAAGTCTCCCATCCAAAAAAAGCCCAGGACCAGATGGCTTCAGCGCAGAATTCTACCAGACCTTCAAAGAAGAGCTAACTCCAATTCTCTTCAAACTATTCCACAAAATAGAAACAGAAGGAACATTTCCAAACTCATTCTATGAAGCCACAATCACCTTGGTACCTAAACCTCACAAAAACTCAAAAAAGAAAGAGAATGTTTTTGCATCAATGAACATTGATGCAAAAACACTTAACAAAATACTTGCAAACCGAATACGAGAACACATCAAAGATATTACTCACTTTGACCAAGTAGGCTTCATCCCAGGTATGCAGGGGTGGTTCAATAAATGGAAATCCATCAACGTGATCCACCATATTAACAAACTGAAAGAAAAAAAACACATGATAATCTCCCTAGATGCTGAAAAAGCATTTGACAAAATCCAACATCCATTCATGTTTAAAGTCCTGGAGAGATCAGGGATACAAGGCACATATGTAAACATAGTAAAGGCGATATACAGCAAGCCTATAGCCAACATCAAACTGAATGGAGAGAAACTTAAAGCAATCCCACTGAAATCAGGGACAAGACAAGGCTGCCCACTCTCTCCATATCTCTTCAACATAGTGCTGGAAGTTTTTGCTAGAGCTATACTACACTTGAAGGAGATCAAGGGGATACAGATTGGAAAGGAAGAAGTCAAATTATCACTATTTGCAGATGATATGATAGTATACATGAGTGACCCCAAAAACTCTACCAGGTAACTCCTACAGCTGATAAACACCTTCAGCAAAGTGGCCGGATACAAAATTAACTCAAAAAAATCAGTAGCACTCCTGTATACAAAAGAAAAAAGGGCTGAGAAACAAATTAGAGAAACAACACCATTCACAATAGCCACAAATGACATAAAGTACCTTGGTGTAACCCTAACCAAGCAAGTCAAAGACTTGTATGAAAAAAATTTCAAGTCTCTGAAGAAAGAATTAGAAGAAGATATGAGAAGATGGAAAGATCTCCCATGCTCATGGCTTGGCAGGATTAACATAGTAAAAATGGCCATCTTACCAAAAGCAATCTGCAGATTTAATGCAATTCCCATCAATTTGCCAACACATTTCTTTACAGACCTGGAAAGAAAAATTCTCAACTTCCTATGGAATAACAAGAAACCCAGAATTGCTAAAACAATCCTCTACAATGAAAGATCTTCTGGAGGTATCTCCATCCCTGATCTCAAGCTGTACTATAGAGCAACAGTTATAAAAACTGCATGGTACTGGCATAGAAACAGAATGGTGGATCAATGGAACCGAATAGAAGACCCAGAAATAAACCCACACACTGATGGACACCTGATTTTTGACAAAGATGGCCAAACCATACAATGGAAAAAAGCATCTTCAACAAATGGTGCTGGTCCAACTGGATGTCTACATGTAGAAAAATTAAAATAGATCCATACTTATCACCCTGAACAAAACTGAAGTCCAAGTGGATCAAAGAACTCAACATAAAACCAAACACATTAAATCTGCGAGAAAAAAAAGTGGGGAATACCCTAGAACTCATTGGTACAGGAGTAAACTTCCTGAACAGAACACCAACAGCACAGGCTCTAAGAGCAACAATCAATAAATGGGACCTCATGAAATTGAAAAGCTTCTGTAAAGCAAAGGACACTGTCATCAAAACAAAGCGACTGCAGATTGGGAAAGAATCATCACCAACCCTTTATCTGACAGAGGACTCATATCCAGTATATATAAAGAACTAAAGAAGCTGAAAAGCAGCAAAACAAGGAATCCAATTAAAAAATGGGGAACAGAGCTAAACAGAGAATTCTCTGTAGAGGAATATCGAATGGCAGAGAAGCACTTAAAGAAATGCTCAACTTCATTAGCCATTAGGGAAATGCAAATCAAAACAACCCTGAGATTTTACCTTACACCCATCAGAATGGCCAAGATCAAAAACTCAAGTGACAACACATGCTGGAGAGGTTGTGGAGAAGGGGTACCTTTCTCCACTGCTGGTGGGAATGTAAACTTGTACAACCACTCTGGAAAACAATCTGGCACTTTTTCAGACAACTAGGAATAGTGCTTCCTCAAGATCCAGCCATACCACTCCTAGGCATATATCCAAAAGAGGCTCAAGTACAAAAAAAGGACATTTGCTCAACCATGTTTGTAGCAGCTTTTTTTGTAATAGCCAGAAGCTGAAAACAGCCCAGATGCCCCTCAACTGAAGAATGGATGCAGAAATTGTGGTATATCTATACAATGGAGTATTACTCAGCAATGAAAAATAAGGAAATCATGAAATTTGCAGGTAAATGGTAGGACCTGGAAAGGATCATCCTGAGTGAGTTGTCCCAGAAGCAAAAAGACACACATGGTATATACGCACTCATATAAACATACAACATAGAATAAACCCACTAAAATCTGTACATCTAGACAAACTAAGCAAAAGAGAGGACCCTAACTAAAATATTCAATCCTCATCCTGAAAGGCAAAGAGGATGGACATTAGAAGAAAAAGAAAACAGGAAACCACCTAGGAACCTGCTACAGAGGGCCTCTGAAAGCCATAAGAAAACAGGAAACAAACTTGGAACCTGACACAGAGGGCCTCTGAAAGCCTCTGCCATGCAGACTGTCAAAGCAGATGCTGAGCCTGATGGCCAGCCGATGGTGAGAGTGAATGGAATTTTATGTAAGAAGTGGGAAATATTAAAAGCTGGAGAGGACAGGAACTCCACAAGGAGAGCAACAGAACAAGTTAATTTGAACACAGTGAACTTCCCAGAGACTCATACTGCAACCAAGGACTCTCTGTGGAGATAACCTAGAACCCCGACAATGCAGCCACTTCTGATGAGAACTGACAGACTAAGATCAGAAAGAAGGAGAGGAGGACCTCCCCTATCAGTGGACTTGGGGAGGGGCATGCATGCAGAAAGGGGGGGAGGTTGGGACTGGGAAAGGAAGAGGGAGGGGCTTATGGGGGATATAAAATAATAAAGTGTAATCAATAAAAGTTAAAAAAAGTGAAATTATTTTAACCAAGTGGGAATTAATTTTCCAGGAAGAACTAACTAACAATTTTCCTGGGAAGAATTATTAAAGAAAAGCATTAAAGTGTCAAACATTTCAACAGCTACAAAATACATTTTGTTTTAATTCACAACAAATATTCATGCATAAATTACAAATATCCTTTCTATATAAGACAGTCCTAATAGTTTATGACAACTCTAATTATATTTCTTGGAGATACATTATAAAGTGAATGAAACTAAACAAAAACCAACATTATCCAACAACTGTAGATGATAAGCTAATATGTAAGGTAAATCAGGTAGAATAGTAATGTTTCTAAAATGAAGCTCAAAGAGCACAAAGAAAAATGAGAAAAGTGATAACAGAAAGACAGTTGATGCAAACCAATCTTATAAATAGCCATGTGCCTTATAATTTTGAATACCTCAAATGTATGACTATTTGACTGGATTAAAAAAGAAACAAATAAAGAAGACATAGGCTGCCAAAATATGCTGCTTTCAATAGTACCTCAATATAAACAGAATTATAATTAACAGTAAAACCCGAACTAGTCAATTAACAATTTAAATAAAAACAAATTGTTTATACTCATCAAATTTCAGAACTTATTGAATCCAGTACATTTCATAATAATGATGGCATAAAATCTTCAGGAAATGAAATAATGTTTATTCACCTACTTCAAAGCTTCAAAGTTGCTTTATATAGTAAGAATTCTTAAAATATGTATTTATTTATTACATTTAATTCATTTTGTATCTCTGCTGTCATTCCCTCCTTCGAATCTTCCTAGTCCACTTACTAGAGAATCCACTTGGAAACCTATGGCTTTCCTCTGAGGGGAGGACGGGGGAGAAGGGGAATGTTAGGTCCTCTTCATGCATGGTCCTTGGTAAGAGTATTGGTCTCTGTAGGCCTCCCTGGCCCAGGATTTTTGGCTCTGTTGTTCTCCTTGTGGAGTTCCTATCCCCTCCAAGTCTTTCTATCTCCCTCTTTCTCCAGAAGGTTTCTGGCAATCTGTCCAAGGATTGGCTATGAGGCTCAGTATCTCCTTCAATACCCTGGTGGGTAGAGTCTTTCAGAGGACCACTGTAGAAGGTTCCTGTCCTGTTCCTTGTCTTCTCCTACTTCTGATGTCTATCCTGTTTGCCCTTCTGAGTGAGGTTTCAGTCTCTTCCCCTGGGTCTTCCTTGTTGTTTTGCTTCTTTAGGACTACTGATTTTAGTGTACTTATCCTATATTATATGGCTAATATCCACTTATAAGTAACGCCATATGTGCTTTCTGTTTCTGGATTACTCACTCAAGAAGGTCTTTTCTAGTTCACACCACTTGCCTGAAAATTTCATGATTTTCCTGTTTTTTAATAGCTGAGTAGTGTTCCATTGTATAGATGTACCATTTTTCCTGTATCTAGTCCTCCATTGAGGGATGTTTAGTTTGTTTCGAGAATCTGGTATTACAAATAAAGATGTTATGAAAATAGGTGAGTAAATGTCCTTTTTGAATGTTGGGGAAGCTTTTGCATATGTGCCTAAGAGTGGTATAGCTGGATCTTGAGGAAACACTATTTCTAATTTTCTGAGAAAGTACCAGATTGATTTCCAATTGGTTGTTCAAGGTTACATTCCCACCAGAAATAGAGGAGCATTCCCCTTTCTCCACAGCCTGTCCAGCTTGCATCATCCCTTGAGTTTTTGTTTGTTAGTTAGTTTGTCTATATTACAGTTTATTCAAGTTATATCCCAACTGTAACCATTCTCTCTCAAACCCACCCTTCCTTCCTCATCTCCTCGCATGCCCCTCTCCAAGTTCACTGATAGGGGAAGTCCTCCTCCTCTTCCATCTGAGCCTAGCCTATCAGGTCTCATCAGGACTGGCTACATTGTCTTTCTCTGTGGCCTGGTAAGGCTGCTCCCCACTCAGATGGAGGTGATCAAATAGCCAGGCACTGAGTTCATGTCAGAGACAGTCCCTGTTCCCATTACTAGGGTTCCCACTTGGAAACTTATTTGTCATGGGCTATACCTGTGCAGGGGTTCTTGGTTGCAGTATCAGACTCAGAAAGTTCCCTGTGCCCAGATTTCTAGGTTCTGTTAGTCTCCTTTTAGAGCTCTTGTCACCTCTAGGTCTTTCTATTCCTCCATTCTTTCATAAGATTCCCTGCACTCTGCCCAAAGTTTGGCTATGAGTCTCAGCATCTGCTTTGATACCAGATGTCCCTCAAAGGAGGAATGGATACAAAAATCATGGTACTTTTACACAATGGAACACTATTCAGCAATTAAAAAATAAGGAAATCATGAAATTTGCAGGCAAATTGTAGGATCTAGAAAAGATCATCCTGAGTGAGGTATCCCAAATGCAGAAAGACACACATGGTATATACTCACTTATAAGTGGGTAATAGACATATTATATAGGATAAATATACTAAAATCTGTACACCCAAAGAAGCTAACTGAAAGGAGGACCCTGAGTAAGATGATCAGTCCTCACTCAGAAAGGCAAATGGGATGGACATTGGAAGAGGGAGAAAACAGGGAACAGGACAGAAGCTTATCACAGAGGGCCTCTGAAAGACTCTATCTCTTGAGTTTTTAATCTTAGCCATCTAATGCATGTGAGGTAGAATCTCAGAGTGGTTTTGATTTGCATTTCTTTGATGACTAAGGACGTTGAGCATTTCTTTAAGTATTTCTCTGCCAATTACATTCCTCTGTTAAGAATTCTCTGTTCAGCTCTGTACCCCATACTAAAACATTGTATTGTATCCATTAGTAGGTATCATATTTGTGATTATGTATTCATAATAAATCAATACTAAATATAACAAAGGACATTGGTAGTTCTTCAAATAAGTTACTTGTTCAGGAACTGATGACTTAAACCACTCCAATATTTATTTTAAATAATTTCTTTAAATATATATTTATTTATAATATAATTTCTTTAAATATATATTTAAAATTGTGATGTTATATCTCTCTGCAACTTAAAAGATGCATTATATCTACTTTGACCACTTTGATATTCTGGCAGTTTATACCAATTTAGTGTCCACATACCAAATGTCTCAGTCACTCAATTGCAAGTCATTCACTCAAGAGAAAGAATAGTCTATACTTATAAAAAAAATTACACTTCAGTGTTCATAGATGTGTTATTTTTTAGTAAATCCTCCACCAGAAAAAAAGCAGCCACCCACTGCGTGATTAATAAATGAATTAAAAGTATAATCTATTGATACACAGTCTTTTAAAATCACCCAAAAATTTTTATTGCTGAAAGAAAATATAACTTAAAAAAGTTACTACTCCACATAATCCCCAAGCAGATTGTTAGTTGCCTAGCCATGGAATAGGCAGTACACTTTGAGAGATGAAAACAAAATAGTGAGAGGGTAGACTTGTTTACATCCATTAAAGATCTTCCCAAATTGTGTAACTTAAACATTTGCCACTTATTAAGAGTTTATTGTACCTATTTCAAAGATTAGCTCCTAGTGGTTTTACATAAAAAAATTCATCTAATTTCAAAAATATACCATTTTTAAAAAGTGCAGGTGATTTAAAATCAAATATACATGGTGTATGTGTGTCACATGCATAAGCTAGAGCTGATTCTGTGGAAAGTCCAGACATTCATGGCTTTGTTTTTATGTCTTTCATCCACTTTTACTAGCAGATTAACTAGTGACGTTCTCATAACAGGAGAATTAATAACTGGTGAGGGGAACAAGGTCAGTCTCTCCCATCTTTAAGGACCACAGAGCATTCAATCACCCTTGCTTCTATATAAAGTAAGTTACATAATCACCTTCAAAGGCAGGGATATAAGTACATTCTTCCCATTATCATGAGTCGTTAGTAAGGCCGTGTGTGTGCAGATGCACAAGAAATTAGACCAACAAGGGACTCTAATGGCACCAAAGACACAGCATTTTGTTCAAAATATTTCTAAACCTTAGTAATCATTGGGTTTCAGGAATACTTTGACAGTTAAATATACCTTGATATTTTGTCAAGTAAACTGTAAGAAACCACTCCTAAGCATATTATTTTATAGAAAATACACTTGAGTTTGTGAAAAGTAAAAGTAGAAATCAGCTGCTAATGCCTCAGTGAGCCCTTTAGACTTTCAGAATCTTCTGCAATAGCTGCTTGAATGCAAAACAGTAGCAAGCCAGATTCATACATGTCTCACCTGATCCCAGTTTGAAATCCTCTTGGCATTTATCATATTGTTTTTAAACAGATTGGAATTTGTACTCATTTAGACACTCTTCCTGCTTCTGTAAGCTCCTCATTTCATCCAAAAGTACCTAAGAGAATTTAAAGGTGACTCATGTGTTCATAGGTTTTTGGAAATGTTAAAAGGATGACTCATCAGCGTGGATTGATAATTCTGCTGACTAACACAGCTGCCCACATGGTGTCCTAGTTAAAGTACAGGAAGTGAGAATTTGGTCTCTTGGCATGATTGCAGTACTTTAAAGCAGAAACATGAGCTTCAGGGAGAGATAGATTATGTTTATTAAAGTAAGTTAACCATAACCTTATTATCTGAGATAATAATCTCTCTAGGGTGAAATACACTTGGATTTAGCAAAGACTCCAGCAAAACAAAATCACAATTTAATTGAATAGAAAACAGTGGAAATCTTTCACAAAAGTACAGTCCTGACGTGCAATGGAAAGGAGAAAAATCTGTCAGGCCATTGTCTTTCTCTGCCTTTAAAATAATATATGTACATTGTTTTCTGCAGCAAAATAAGAGAGAAGATAAACAAAAACTTTCTATGTGTAATTTTTCATATCTATGAGATTTTTCTCCATTAACATTCTTTACTCTTTGCTAAGTCAATAATGATTGTTAAGAGAAGACCTAGTCCGCAGCTATTACTTAGAAATGTTGCTTAAAAAATTATTTTCTGGCTATTAATACTAGAGATAATCTAGAATCCCTGAACAGATGGAGACCAGGCCTACTCAGTCTTGAAGTGGCTTTTCAAGTAAGGGGAGCAAAGACTGTCTCTGACATGAGCTAAGTGGCTCGCTCTTTGATCACCTCCCCCTGAGAGGGGAGCAGCCTTACCAGGCCACAGGGGAAGACAAAGCCAGTCCTGATGAGATGTAATAGTCCAGGGTCAGAGGGAAGGGATGGAAGACCTCCCCTTTTCATGGACTTGGGGAGGGGCATGGGAGGAGATGCGGGAGGGAAGGTCAGATGAAGAGGTGTTTAGGAAGGGGGGTTACAACTGGGATACAAAGTGAATAAACTGTAATTAATAAAAATAAATTAAAAAAATAAAAAATATTAGAGGAAAATGAAGAAGTGTAGTAAAAGACAATAGTTCAGAAAACATGTATAACTTGTTCTTCAAGCATAACACCAAAGTAGGTAAATGTGAAAGAACAGTTCTAACCTTGCAGATCAAAATGCAGCTGGAGAACAGGTTTTGAGCCTCTCCCATCTGTCCTTCTGATCTTGTTATTATGTGGCACAGAAGAGGATGAAGGTCCCTGCTGCTAGGAGGAAGCAGATCATGACTAGAAAAATAAATGTCAAGGAGGCAATAAGGTTGAAATACAAAATCATAACCAACAGTAAAAACGCTGATTTTCAGGAAATGCCAACTTAAAAGAAATGATAGTTGGAAAATATAGTAAGAGGAAGAAGAGAAGAAAATACAGAAAATTTACAAAGGTCCTTTTTCTAAGAAAATCCAAGAGGTCAGCTGAAAGTTTCAAGATTTACATTCAAAGCACAATATAGAGAAGAGTATATAACATACACAGATCCCTGTTCCTCATGACAAAGGGTATATACACATGCACATGATGATGATAAAGAGAAACCCACACATTTGTGCTACCACTTGGTACAATGGTGAGATGTAAATTGTAGATTTTGAAATGGACACAAACACCATTTCCCCAAGTAGTACAATGGTGACAAAAATCAATAAAAACCTTTTGTCCTACCTCCAAGAAGTGTTTCCATTTAAAAAGATGCTTGTATAAAGGCCCCATTGCTTCTGTCTGTTTCTTTGTTTAATAAATAATTGAGGTGAGTCAAAGCAATTCAGTTATCAAACACAGCACACAGAGAAGTTTTTATTCAATTTGTTTACGTTGTTGGCTTTGACGTTTACTGGATAATCATTGCCATTTGTGGGTTACTCATAGTGGTTGCAGTGGCAAATGTACCACTTGAAGACTAGGTTTATATCCCATGCTGGAAAAGTTTTCATTGTGCCCCAGCAAGTGAAATTGTGATTCTTTACCTAGCCACTTTTTCTTCCTGTATAAATCTCTATATGACCATTTGTGGAGTTAAACCTAAGACCGTTTAATGACATGGGGAAAATTTAGAGCATTTGTTGATTTAAAAAGAGATAGACCTGATAGGCTAGGGTCAGATGGAAGGGAGGAGGACCTCCCCTATCTTTGGACTGGAAGAGGGGCATAGGAGAAGAAGAAGAAGGGAAGGAGTGAGGGAGGGGGAGGGGTTACATCTGGGATACAAAGTGAATAAACTGTAATAAAAAAATTAGAGTAAATATGGATTGTATCTAATTTTATTGTTTCAATCAAGTAGGTATATATAGAGAAAAAAGAAACAACTGGAATACAGTCCAAGTGGGCTGCAATTTCGTTTCTTAGATATTGTCAACAGAACATTATATTTTCTTTCTTGCCACTTACTTTCCATCATTAGCCTGAATCACATTCTTTAAAATATAATAAAACATACACTACTGGAAAATATCTTGACTAGCATCTTTCTCCATTTAGCTACATGTACGGTGGTCATTAAAAGTGGTGTTAGGCAATCCATACATTTCAAGGCTGTACAGTGTCAGAAGTTATAGCTCACACACTATACTAGCCATTTTATTTGCTCTCCCTTCTAAGTTCATTAAGCACCTTCAGCTCTTCCTTGTATGCTCTGCCAAGCCACATCACTGCCATACTATCTTGCTGGAATCCCATTCCTGCTACTATTAGTTCCAGGATTTGTTATTACTACATATTAGGAATCTTACAATGCTTAGATTATTCCTAGAAACCTATCCATATAATTCATTAAAGAAAAAAACAATTAAAGGAAATGGAAAAATTGCTTTAGAAAGCACCCAAGGCATGATAGCTATATTTCAGGTTAGTGTAATAAAAGTAACAACTTTAGAAGACTGAGAAATACCCACGTATGGGAGTGTTTGCATAGTGCTTATGCGCACAAATACATATACATATAAACACACATACACATATACTCAAACACTCACACATTCATATACTCACACACAAATAGGCTCAGTGAAAAAACAAAGAATACCAATAACCTTTTTAATTTTGAGACAAGATCTCCTATAGGACACAGGCCTGCCTCATAACAATAAAACTACTCTAATGACAGATTGCTGTCCCCAAAGATCAGTGCATCACTCAAATGTCATCAGAGATACTTTGTGCAATAGATAGCAAATAAGACAGTCATCCTCAACTAGTTAATATGCAGAGAATGATGTTCATCCCTAAATGGGGTGATGTCTTTGGTACATTCCTCCCCTTAACACTTGGAGAATTATTTAGAAGAGAGTGTAGAAAGATTGTAAAAACCAGAGGTGGTGAATGACTGAAATAAAAATGTTGTTTCTGAATACAAACATAGAAGATACACCTATGAACTGACAGAAAATGTATAAAGCATAAACAAGATGTATACAAGTTCAAGACAGACAAAATTCCTGTATGGTAGATGAGATGTGGGCATACCACCCCTCCCTTAGCTAAGGAGATACAGTTGTTTGTTTGTTGTTGAGAGAACAAAAGTCACTTTTGTTCAGTGAGTTGACACCTACCATATTGACCAAACTCCAGATCAGGCTTCCCACTTAGGAACAGTCAGGCAACACAACTCCATTTTTTTCCCCATGGGAGCTCAGAAAACAGATCAGGGACTCTGCATAGGACTTCTCAAGGTGTCAACTACATACTTTGGACACAACAAGCAACAAACTCACCACAGTGTAACCTCATAAGTCATTCCCCCCACCTCTCAATGCTGAGGATTAAACAAGTTTCTGAGCACACAACACAGCCACTTCACTGCTGGGCTATACTCTTAGCCTGTACTCTTGCTTTTGCTCATGTCCACTATCTGCATAGCTTCCAATCATTTTTTATTTTAATTTTTTTCTTCACAATTTATTCATTATATATCCAGACTGAAGCCCGTCCCTCAACTCCCCTTAGTCCTACTCTCCCTCTTTCCCCCACCCCCTTATTCTAGTCCAATGAAAGGGGAAGTTCTCCACCATCTGCCCATAGCTTATTAAATCTCATCAGGACTGCCTGGATCCTCTTCCTTCATGGCCTGGGAAGGCCACATCACTAAGGATGAGTGATCAAAGAGCAGGCAACTGGGTTCATGATAGAGGCAGCCCCTGCTCCCCTCACTGGGAGATCCACATCAACTCCATTTTCTTAAATGGTGAAAGAACATGAAGCAAGGTAGAAATGAAAGTAAGTAAGAAGATATGAAGACCTGGAAGAGTGGCAAGAATAAACTCAAAAAGCCGTATATAACATTTACAAAGAAATAAATTATTGTTTTAAAAATTCTCCATTATACTGTGAACAAATAGTTCATTTCTTTTTCAGTGTGTGATGAGGCAAAATTTGATATTTTACTATCTCAAACATAATTATTTAATATATTTCCTATAAAGTAGTTAATGTGGTACAAGTTTTCTAAGGATAAAATAATATTGAATCCTTGGATGAAATTATTCAGGACATGGGAGATTAATACATTGAATTAATTTGCTAGTGTGTTTTTCTTTTGTAGTAATATTTAATCATTATGGCATGCAGATTTTTATTTTCCTCTTCAAACTTCAGTCACTGTCCAAAATCAGAATCCAATGCTTAACAGAAGTGATTATCAAGCTTTCCACAAATTCTCTACCTTTCTTCTGTGACCACAGTAGATACAAAGCACACCAAGAACAATGATTGTTCTATATTTTCTTTGTACCTTTAATGACAAGTTGACTTAGTACTTTTAATAAAGTAATATTGGGAAGAAAAACTAAGGACAACAATAAAGGGCAATAGAGATTGAAATCCAACTAAAAGATAGCTTCAATACTACAAGCAAACCACTGCACTGAGAGAAAAAGAAACATTGGCAACAATTAAGTCCCTCTGGTGCTGTGATCAATACAAGGTGAAGAAGTACCTGAAGAGAACCAGGTATTATCAAATTTCCATTTTCATATATAAGTTATTCTTTTATTCTTTAGTGTGAGTTCAGTGCTTACATTCAGGTTTGTCACCTCAAAATTGATTCTAAAGTATTGATTCATATTTGATTTAATAGTGCATATCAATACCTTCCACAAAATCCATGTGATATACATCAGGCTGAAATTATTAGATCTATTTTACAGGTTATATAACAAAAGCAGGGAAATTAAGAGATTTTTCTCTGAGACACATAGTGACAAAATGGGTTTAATGTTGAGCTCTCTTGGGTTTCATGTCCATTTCAGTCTACTAAGTTTAAATCCTTCTCATCCCCAGTGCCCACAAATGTGTATACTGAAGTGCTAACGCTCAGAACTTCTTTTAAAAGTGCCATTGCACAAACAAACTAAATGATCCAATTAAAAAATGGAGTATAGAGCTAAACAGAGAATACTCAACAGAGGAATCTTGAATGGCTAAGAGGCACTTAAAGAAATACTTCTGTCCCCTCCAAATATCCACAAGGAGACCAACAGAACTAAAAGAAATCTGGGCCCAGAGGTCTTTTCTGAGACTGATACTCTGACCAAGGACCATACATGGAGAAAACCTAGACCCCTTGCTCAGATGGAGCCCATGGCAGCTCAGCCTACAAGTGGGCTCTCTAATAAGGGGAACAGTGGCTGTCTCTGACATGAATTCAGTGGCTGACTCTTTGATCACCTCCCCCTGAAAGGGGAGCAGCCTTACCAGGCTACAGAGAAAGACAATGCAACCAGTCCTGATGAGGAACTTGATAGGCTAGGGTAAGATGGAAAGGGAGGAGGACCTCCTCTCTTGGTGGACTTGGGGAGGTACATGGGAGAAGACAAAGGGGTTAGCATGGGATTGTGAAAGGACCAGGGAGAGGGCTACAGAGAGGATACAAAGGGAATAAATTATAATAATCCAAAAAAAATTAAAGGGAAATCCTCAACAGTATTAATCATCAGAGAAATGCAAATCAAAACAATTCTGAGATTCCTTTTACTCCTGACAGGATGGCTAAGATAAAAAAAAAAAAAAAAAACTCAAATGACAGCACATGTTGGCTAGGATGTAGACAAAGAAGAACACTCCTCCATTGCTGAATAGAATTATAAACTTGTACAACCTCTCTGGAAATCAACCTGGAATTTTCTAAGGAAATAGTTAACAGCTCTACCTCCAGACTCAGCTATAACACTCCTGGGCATACACCCGAAAGATGCTCTATCATATAACAAGCACATTTGATAAGCTATGTTCATAGCAGCTTTATTTGTAATAGCTGGAAACTGGAAATTACCCAGATGTTCCTCAATGAAAGAATGAATAAAAAAACTTTGGTGCATTTACACAACGAAATACTACTCAGTGATTGAAAACAAGAAATCATGAAATTTGTAAGCAAATGGATGGAATTAGAAAAGATCATCCTGAGTGAAGTGACTCAGACCCACAAAGACATAAGTGGTAATGTATTCAATTATAAGCAGATATTATACGTATAGTACAGGATAAGCATACTTCATTTCACACCCAAAGAAGCTAGGTAACAAGGAGGGCCCAAGGGAGGATGCATGAATCTTGCTGAGAAGGGGAAATAGAAAGGGCAAAAGAAATGCTCGAAAGAGAGGTAACAGGATAGAAAAGGAATTAATGAGAGAAATGAAAGTGGAAATGAAGGAAGGAAAATGAAATGGGAAGAGTGGGGGAGGAGTACAGAGGACATGAAGAGAGAAGAGAAACCATGGCCTGGGACATCTTTGAGATATGCTGGAGACCTAAGACAGGGTAACCTTCTAAAGAATTTGGGGGTGTTCTGTTCCCATGGCATTAAGCAAAAATAATCTCACATTTTCTACTAATAAATGGCTGTAATATTCATAAAAAAAAAGAATTTGGGGGTGACTCTAGCAGAGACTTCTACTAGCAGGGTACATGGAGACTAATGAGGCCACCCACAAACCAGACAGGGCACCGAGTAGAGGGAGTGAACACCAACCCACCTACCAAAACTTCAACCCAATATTTACCCTGCCTACAATATGTGTATGAATAAAGATAGAACAGAGATTGAGGGAATGTCAAACAAATACCTGGCCATACCATGGGAGAGGCATCCCCTAACATTGCTAATGACACTCTGCTTTTCCTGCAGACAGGAGCCTAACGTATCAATCTGCTGAGATGCTCCACCCAGCAGCATATTATAACAGATGCTGAGACTCACAGCCAAACATTGGGTGGAGAGCGGGGAGCCTTGTGGAAGAGTGGGAGGAAAGACAGAAGGACCTGAAAAGAATAGGATCTCCACGAGAAGGCCAACAGAACCAACTAAACTGGAGGGATTGCAGAGACTGGAGACTGAAACATCAACCAAGAACAATGTATGGACTGGACTTAGCCCCCAACACATATACACAATGGACAGCTTGGTCTTCATGTGGCTACCCTAGCAAGGGAAGCAGGAACTGTCTCTGATGACTCTCTGCATGTTTTTCAACTACTTCCCCCTGGTGGGGGCTGCCTGGCCACACAACTATGGTAGAGTATGCGCTCAAGTCCTGATAAGACTTGATGTGCTGGGATGGATAGGTGTGGGTTCCCCTTTTTTGATGGGGTGGGGTGGGAGATACAGGAATGAGGACAGAAGGGTGTGACAGGGAGGAGAAGAGGGAGGTGGCTATGATTGGGATGTAAAGTGAATAAAGAAATTAATTAAAGTTTTAAAAATGACACTGCATATGTAGTTACAGTAAAGACACATCAGAGCAGAGTGTCAAGACTATGTGATTAGTGGATGTATAAAAATGGAAATGTGGACTAAGACAAGCCCCAAAGAAGGAAACTAGATGCAAATAGACAGTGAGATCAAGATGCTGTTCTAGCAAGCCAAGGAAAGCGAGGGTTGGCAGCATGGCCCCCAAACAGGCAAGGCATGTGCTCCCTGGTACTCTCAGGTGGAACTGGCCTTGAAAACATTTCATACGAACTTCTAGCTTCCAGGTCTTTGAGACCACAAGCTACTGAGCCATATTGTTAGGGAAGACCCAAGAAAAGAACATGTATGACTTGGCATAGTTTCATGGAAAAAATGTAATGATCACTTTTAAAGACATTGTGTGTTTCTTCGAATACACTATATTTCCCTATGTGTTTTGAAAACTTTAATTTGAGCTTACATGTATGTATCTAATCATAATTAAAACCATCTAATCATCATAATAATTTAAAACCAATTTAAATTGAAAACTTTGATTTTTATCCAAGTATGAGAATTTAAATTCATGTATCGGAAAATACCTTACTTGAGTTTGTCCAATATAAAAGACAAAGATTTCTCACAATATCATCTTCAAATAAATTTGAAAACAGATCATGAATACACAGTTTCATTTTATATGACAGGTCATTAATGAAATTGATATGATTGTTTTGTTTCTGTTGCTATAAAGTCACCGCCATCATTCTAAAAGAAACATTATCTTTTTTAGTTCCTTTGAGAGAGTCTCATGCAGGCCTTGATAGTTTCCTTAGTGCTGGGATGGTAGGCATGCACCACCATGCTCAGCTCAAAGTTCTCACTATTACCATTAAATATTTATATGGAAATACTAGGACAACATTCTATTAAAATTATTCAAATTTAGAATTTATGTTTATTTGATATCCCAAAACAACTCAGCAAATTCATTTCTGGTTGCAAAAATTCAATTGGATGATACTCATAAAAACCACAGTATTAACTAGTCCTTTAAGGGTACAGAAAAAACTTGGTAAGAATCACAAGAGTCTAAAGCAATACGTTTAAAAACTTAGAAGTTGGTTTAATAACAATTGTCAATTGTTATTGATTTATTTTTGTTCTCTGTTTTTGCCTACTCTCTCCTCCCTTTCTGCCAGCTAGTGACTTATGTTTTTAATTACATGTGGACAAGTGAATCTGTCTGTGTACAGGTAGGTGCAAGGGTAAGTGCAGTTGCCCATATAATCCAGAAGAGAATATCAGGTTTTCTAGAGCTGGAGTCTACAGCAGTTGTGAGTTTCTGTATGTGGCTGCTGAGAGCTGATTTCAAATGTCCCAACAGCTGCGCATTCTCCTAACCACTCCATACATCCTATTTTCAGTGTCTTCAGGAACTGATTTCTAATTTAAATTTCCAATAGTATTAATCCTTTCCCTAACATCCCTGTCAGCATCATTTGCTTAGTTGTTGTTTGGTTGGTTTGTTTTTGATGTAGTCATTTTGACTGAGTTAGATGAACCCTGAAAGGTTTTCATTTGCCTTGACTGGTGGTTAAAGAGTTAGAATTTTTTTAATTGGCCATTTGTATGCCTTTCTTTAAGAACCCAGCATTTCGTTTTAGTTAGGGTCCTCTCTCTTGCTTAGTTTCTTTAGATGCACAGATTTTAGTGGGTTTGTCCTATGTTGTATGTCTATATGAGTGAGTATAAACCGTGTGTGTCTTTTTGCTTCTGGGACAACTCACTCAGGATGATCCTTTCCAGGTCCCACCATTTACCTGCAAATTTCATGATTTCCTTATTTTTCATTGCTGAGTAATATTCCATTGTATAGATGTACCACAATTTCTGCATCCATTCCTCAGTTAGGGGCATCTGGGTTGTTTCCAGCTTCTGGCTATTACAACTAAAGCTGCTACAAACATGGTTGAGCAAATGTCCTTTTTTTTTTTTTGTACTTGAGCCTCTTTTGGATATATGCCTAGGAGTGGTATGCGAAAGCCAGAAGAAGAAAACAGGAAACAAACAAGGAACCTGCCACAGAGGGCCTCTGAAAGCCTCTGCCCTGCAGATTATTAAAGCAGATGCTGAGCCTGATGGCCAACTGACAGGCAGAGTGAATGGAATTTTATGTAAGAAGTGGGAAATAGTAAGAGCTGGAGAGGACAGGAACTCCACAAGGAGAGCAACAGAACAAGAAAATTTGAACACAGGGAACTTCCCAGAGACTCATACTGCAACCAAGGACTATCCTTGGAGATAACCTAGAACCTATGCACAGATGTAGCCCATGGCAGGTCAGTGTCCAAGTGGGTTACATAGTAATGGGAAGAGGGACTGCCTCTGACATAATCTGATTGGCCTGCTCTTTGATCACCTCCCCCTGAGGGGGGAGCAGCCTTACCAGGCCACAGAAGAGGACAATGCAGCCACTTTTGATGAGAACTGATAGACTAAGATCAGAAAGAAGAGGAGAACCTCCCCTATCAGTGGACTTGGGGAGAGGCATGCATGCAGAAGGGGGAGAGAGGATGGGATCGGGAGGGGAGGAGAGAGGGGCTTATGGGGCCATACAAAATGAATAAAGTGTAATTAATAAAAATTTTAAAAAAAGAACCCAGCATTCAACTCCTTTGACCATTTTCTTAAGTCAGTGGCTTGTTATATTTCATTTGTAATATTGTGTAATAATATTACAAAACATTCGTTTTTAATGTTTTATAAAAATAAGTTCTTTACTCTACATCATAATCTCCTACTGGGTGGATAGTTGAAAGAAATAGGTTGTTTCTTGACTCCCTTGATGGATGGTTCCTTTTGATACTATATGGAAGAACTGTAATCTCATGAAATTTAATTTGACAGAACTTGGATGGTTTTGCTGTGTTATTGGAGTCCTTTTTAGAAATCCCTTCCATAAGCCTGGGATATCATGAATTATTTCGTCTATGTTTTACTTCTTCAATGTCATGTTTTACAGTAATATATTATTCTTCTACTCTGAGCATTTTTTAACCTGGTGATAGAAATGGATCTATTTTCATTGTCTAAAATGTAATTTTCCAGAAATATTTGTTGAAAGGATGGTCCTCTATCTTTCTGCAATGTATGTTTTTTAGACCTTTATAAATTAGTTGGGTAATTTTTGTGTAAAATTGATTCCCAGGTCTACTATAGGTCGTCTATAGTCAGAACCATACTGTTCTGTTCTTCTGTAATAAAATTTGAGCACAGAGGTCAGGTAGTGTGATAATGGTAGCATTCTTCTTTTTGTTTTAGAATTGCTTTGGCTACTTGACATTGGGTTTGCCTCCATGTGAGCTTTAATAATATCTTCTTTGCTTTCCAACATTCTTCCCTAGACTGTGAAGGAGGTTGCATTGAATCCGTAGATTGTTTATAATAGTGGATTCATTTTCACAGGATTAATCAGCCTTTTTACAGTTTTAATCATGACAATATATGGTCTTATGTAGTCTTTGAATCCTATACATCCTTATATGCTAAGCCAGAGCCAACTGCAGAAATGCCTGCATAACTCTGTCCTGGCATTTGTTTTCTTCTTACTGGACCCTCCTTTGCACTCATATTTCCTCTTACTTGTCACTTTTTTAAAAATTGTAGTATTTTCTGGCTATTACAAATAAAGCTGCTACAAACATGGTTGAGCAAATGTTCTTTTTGTGTACTTGAGCCTCTTTTGGATAAATGCCTAGGAGTGGTATGGCTGAATCTTGAAGAAGCACTATTCCTAGTTGTCTGAGAAAGTGCCAGATTGATTTTCAGAGTGGTTGTACCAGTTTACATTCCCGCCAGCTGTGGAGAAGGGTTCCCCTCTCTCCACAACCTCTCCAGCATGTGTTGTCACTTCAGGTTTTGATCTTGGCCATTCTGATGGTTGTAAGGTGAAATCTCAGGGTTGTTTTGATTTGCATTTCCCTAATGGCTAATGAGGTTGAGCATTTCTTTAAGTGCTTCTCTGCCATTCGATATTCCTCTACAGAGAATTCTCTGTTTAGCTCTGTTCCCCATTTTTTAAGTGAATTACTTGGTTTGCTGCTTTTTAGCTTCTTTAGTTCTTTATATATACTGGATATGAGTCCTCTGTCAGATAAAGGGTTGGTGATGATTCTTTCCCAATCTGTAGGCAGTCGCTTTGTTTTGATGACGGTGTCCTTTGCTTTACAGAAGCTTTTCAATTTCATGAGGTCCCATTTTTTGATTGTTGCTCTTAGAGCCTGTGCTGTTGGTGTTCTGTTCAGGAAGTTTTCTCCTGTACCAATGAGTTCTAGGGTATTCCTCACTTTTTTTTTTCTAGCCAATTTAATGTGTCTGGTTTTATGTTGAGTTCTTTGATCCACTTGGACTTCAGTTTTGTGCAGGGTGATAAGTATGGATCTATTTTATTTTTTCTACATGTAGACATCCAGTTGGACCAGCACCATTTGTTGAAGATGCTTTTTTCCATTGTATGGTTTGGCAATCTTTGTCAAAAATCAGGTGTCCATCAGTGTGTGGGTTTATTTCTGGGTCTTCTATTCGGTTCCATTGATCCACCATTCTGTTTCTATGCTAGTACCATGCAGTTTTTATAACTGTTGCTCTATAGTACAGCTTGAGATCAGGGATGAAGATACCTCCAGAAGATTTTTTATTGTAGAGGATTGTTTTAGCAATTCTGGGTTTCTTGTTATTCCATAGGAAGTTGAGAATTTTTCTTTCCAGGTCTATAAAGAATTATGTTGACAACTTGATGGTAATTGCATTAAATCTGTAGATTGCTTTGGTAAGATGGCCATTTTTACTATGTTAATCCTGCCAAGCCATGAGCATGGGAGCAGCTTTATTTGTAATAGCCAGAAGCAGAAACAGCCCAGATGCCCCTCAACTGAAGAATGGATGCAGAAACTGTGGTACATCTATACAATGGAGTATTACTCAGCAATGAAAAATAAGGAAATCAAGAAATTTTCAGGTAAATGGTGGGACCTGGAAAGGATCATTCTGAGTGAGTTGTCCCAGAAGCAAAAAGACACACATGGTATGTACTCTCTCATATAAACATTCAACATAGGATAAACCCACTAAAATCAATACATCTAAACAAAGTAAGCAAAAGAGAGGACCCTAACTAAAATGTTCAATCCCCATCCTTTAAAGGCAAAGAGGATGGACATCAGAAGAAGAAGAACAGGAAACCACCTAGGAACCTGCTACAGAGGGCCTCTGAAAGCCAGAAGACGAAAACAGGAAACAACCTCAGAACCTGCCACAGAGGGCCTCTGAAAGCCTCTGCCCTGCAGACTATTAAAGCAGATGCTGAGCCTGATGGCCAACTGACAGGCAGAGTGAATGGAATTTTATGTAAGAAATGGGAAATAGTAAGAGCTGAAGAGGACGGGAACTCCACAAGGAGAGCAACAGCACAAGAAAATTTGAACACAGGGAACTTCCCAGAGACTCATACTGCAACCAAGGACTATCCTTGGAGATAACCTAGAACCCCTGCACAGATGTAGCCCATGGCAGGTCAGTGTCCAAGTGGGTTACATAGTAATGGGAAGAGGGACTGCCTCTGACATAATCTGATTGGCCTGCTCTTTGATCACCTCCCCCTGAGGGGGGAGCAGCCTTACCAGGCCACAGTAGAGGACAATGCAGCCACTTCTGATGAGAACTGATAGTCTAAGATCAGAAAGAAGGAGAGGAAGACCTCCCCTATCAGTGGACTTGGGGAGCGGCATGCATGCAGAAAGGGAAGGAAAGGTGGGATCGGGAGGGGAGGAGGGAGGGGCTTATGGGGGCATACAAAATGAATAAAGTGTAATTAACAATAATAATAATGTTAATCCTACCAATCCATGAGCACGGGAGATCTTTCCATCTTCTGAGATCTTCTTCAATTTTTTCTTCAAAGACTTGAAGTTTTTCTCAAACAGGTCTTTCACTTGCTTGGTTAGAGTCACACCAAGGTACTTTATGTTATTAGTGGCTATTGTGAAGGGTGTTGTTTCCCTAATTTCTTTCTCAGCCTTTTTGTCTTTGGTATACAAGAGGCCTTCTGATATTTTTGAGTTGATTTTGTATCCTGCCACTTTGCTGAAGGTGTTTATCAGCTGAAGAAGTTCTCTGGTTGAATCTTTGGGGTCGCTTATGTATACTATCATATCATCTGCAAATAGTGACACTTTGACCTCTTCCTTTCCAATTTGTATCCCCTTGATCTCCTTTAGTTGTCTTATTGCTCTGGCTAGGACTTCAAGTATAATGTTAAAGAGATATGGAGAGAGTGGGCAGCCTTGTCTTGTCCCTGATTTCAGTGGGATTGATTTAAGTTTCTCTCCATTGAGTTTGATGTTGGCTAGGAGCAGTCTGTTAGGCCACAGAGGAGGACTTTGCAGCCAGCCCTGAAGATACCTGATAAAACAGGGTCAGATGAAATGGGAGGAGGTCCTCCCCTATCAGTGGACTTGAAAAGGGGCAGGGAGGAGACCAGGGAGGGAGTGTGGGTTTGGGGAGGGAATGAGGGAGCGGGATATAGCTGGGACACAGAGTTAACAAAATGTAACTAAAAAGAAAAATTAAAAAAAGGAAAAAAATAATAATGATAAAAGAATAAAAAATTGTAGTATTTTCTTGTATAAATATATGAAATTTCACTTCTTCTTCTTAGAAAATTACTCATTTCCAAACTATCACCCATGCCTACATGAAATTCATATGTTCATAATTTTTTCTTTCTCCCTTGTTAATCTGCCCTCTGGTACAAAAGTTCAGAACTTGTTGGAGTATAATGAGCAATGTTTCCTTCATTTGATCTTATGAATTCAATCACAGGTTTGTTTGTGTTATAGCTTAAAAAGGGGAGTTTATGTTAGTTAATTCTGTGTTGTAGATTACTAGTTTGGCGTATAAAACACAGAATATAACACATTTTTTTTGGAATGACACAATATGTCAAAACTATTTAAGCTAATTAATATTTTTAAAGAACTATACTCCTGTGACTTCAAGAATTCTCCTAGGCAGGAATATTAGAAACAGTTCTAGAAATTGTCATACTGTTATTGAAACCCATTAGGAGGTCCTACTGCCAACTCTAACTTTTGTTAATTTCCTTAAGCTTATATCCATCTGAAGGTATTTCCTACTGAACAACTATCATCAAATTCAACTTAATCAGGTGTTTGTGAGAATAAATAAGTATACATACATGTGTACCGAAACAATGAGACTAATTTCCATGTACAGCTCTGTGAAATCATTACATCATTATGAGTATCATTGCCACTGGCAAATTTGTTCCCTAGAAAAGAATTAATAGAGAATTAGGGAATGAGGGAACAATTCATGCTTTTAATGCCCAGAAATACATTAAAAGGTACCACTTTTTCAATATGTTTTATAAGTTATGCCTGGAGCATGTTAAAATTGTCTTACAAAAAAGGATGGACAAAAATGAATTTTAAACATAAAAAATAATATTTAATTTTGTCACTTTCATACATAAACTTCTTTAGACATTTACAAGTTATACATCAAAATAGATTACTTTCTTTTTATGACAATTCTAGCTGCAGATCAAATGATTATGTCTGTTATTCTTAACATATGAGAGCTTTAAATAAGTTTAAGAAATGGGAACTTTGATTCACAATTTCACTGATGAACTTAGTGTCATTTTACTCAACACATTTTGAAATTTAACACTTTGATGTTATATTATAGTGATAATGTTTAATGATATCATATGTCTACCATACTGGCATGGTAGTACATGCCTGTAATCCCAGTACTTCAGAGGCTGAAGCAAGAGTATTACCATGGGTTGGTCTACTCTACATAGCAAGTTCCAGGCCAACCAAAGCTTTATAGTGACAACATAGGTCAAAAAATAAATATAATCTATAATAAATACTAATCTTTACAAATTAATAATTAGTAGTATGTATATATTTTCAAATAAGTATTCACCATTTATACAATAATATATGTGTTTCGAAAATATTCTTAAAATACAGGACAGTAAAATGTCCTTCTGATATTTACAATTCATAAAACAGTCTGACATAGACTACTAGGTAATGGTTGCCTAGAAATGGCCTGTACACTTCCTATAGCAATCAACATGAAAGCATGGATGATGGAATCACATGAGGCTTTACTACTGCATGAGCAGCTACAGACCATTAATGGTTGCTGGGAGACAGAGAATTAGGAAGCTCCATGACAAGTTACCCAGCTCTAAAAGTCATCCCTCAACACATGTTCAGGTGAAAAAATATTAAATGGCCTCAGAAGGTAGTATGTGTGTATGTGTTCATACAAAGAGAAAGTTGGGGAATACAAAAGAAGTTTAAGAGGAGCAAAGGAGGTGAGAACAACTGTAAATGTAATATCCTCCATATGGGCTTCACAAAGAAATAAAACAATAAAATATTTAAGAAATTAAAAAAAAAACCTTCAGACTGCATTTCCACAATGTATAGTGTTTAAAGTTATAATAAAATCAGTGTATATTGTTTCAAAACTGTAATTATTAAAAGGACATTTACTGATCCTTCAAAGAGTAATTATCAGTAGTTACATGTAGGTACAATGTGAAATGCCTTTAATCTTAGACCAAGTACTAGACAGTACAAAGGATGTAGTAGCTAGCTGTTCACTAGAAGTGACTATCAGAGCATAGTCATTTAATTGGGCAGATTATAATATGGTACCCTATTAATGTTGGCTGGATTTCAACCAACTATGTAGATGTAAAAGACTTAATATCCTGTTAGCAACTCCATGATTCATCTAGTCCCTTAGGCTCATTTCTAATCATAGTTTCAAATATTGCATGTAATGTTGGAATGTGCATATAAAACTTAACAAATTGAAAATTGAATGGTTGAATTACATATCGGATAAAATCTTTCTTTCATATTACCATTTATTTTACTGTATTTTCATATACCTATAAAATCCATTGTTAGATTTAACTTAGTTTACACTTATTTCAGAGAGAACAAAAGCTATTATGCTTTCAATTAAAGTATGGTATCTTAACATAAACACAAACTGGCTTGTAAAAATTATAATCTATTAGCTAAGTATGGCTTAAAGGATTACTATACATTTAGATTACCACTAAATGTTAATATGACTGAGAAGATTATCCATGTATGATAGCCCAAGAAGATAAGAAAGTAAAAATAAATTGTTAAGACTTTCCATCCAATAGGGAACTAAAAATAAAATGTGAAGGGCTACCATCCAACCAGAGACTTATAACTGTGAAGTGGAAGTTCCTAGTTTCTTTGGAAACTTAGTTGTGTCATGTGCATGTTTTTTTGTTTGTTTGTTTTGGTCCCACGTGCAGGATGTGCGATTGTCCTTTTCCCCTTTTATCCTCCTCAGAAAAAAGAAAACAGCCCCCATGATAAGGAGAGTAATGTTTGTCCTCTGAAAACTACCTTGTACATGTGGAGTGGCTTCTATGAGCTGGAAATGCACTGTGGACTCTGGGAAGGGATAAATAGAAGCCCACAGACAGGGAGCATGCTTTTACATTGCTAAATTCTGCAATGGTTGGGATTCTTCACTGATCTTTGCAGAGAGAAATGCTCCAGAGAACTGTTCCTGCTGCTTTGGCAGAGTGGTGCCGCTTCTGCTCCTGCTGACAAATGTTGCTGCTACTGCTTTGCTATCTGACTGGGCTGCTGGTAGCCTGACAACTGAGTTTAATATTTCCCAAAGAACCCATCTACCCTACTAGTAGGAAGTAACTCAAACAGGCCTACAAAGAGGTCCTACCAGTCTCCTACATAAGGTTGAGGGGTTGGAAGGAAGGCAGAGGCATTAAGAGCTCTAAGTAAAGTAGGCATTTGAAATAGCCAAACCTACATCATTGCATTTGACACAGAGGAAGGCCAAATATTTTTAACATTTAAATAATGTGAATTAACGTTGTGAAAAATTATTATGTTGTCATTAAATAAAAATAAATTTGAACATTGTACCTGATATATTTTACTAATCAAGGACTTAAAATAAAATTAAGAATTATAATAAACTATTTTTATATTCACCCTAATTCACTAACAGCAAATCTCACTACAAATGAGACCTACTAGCTAACACACACACACACACACACACACACACACACACACACACAAAAAAAAAACTACTCTAAGCTTTGATCTTATACTAAGCAGCTAAGACATCCAGTCTATCAGTAAAAGTAAAAAAGCTTGTACCTTAGTAAAGGATTTCAGAATGCTTTTCATCTAATATACAGATATTAAAATTATTTATTGCAACTATGTCTAAGTGGTTTAGATATGTTCGATTAAAATTGATCGGTTATTGGATATTAGGCCTTTGTCAGATATATGAAGATCCTTTTCCAATATGTAGGTAGTCGTTTTGTTCTGACGACAGTGTTCTTTGCTTTACAGAAGATGTTCAGTTTTATGAGGTCCCATTTATTGATTGTTGCTCTTAGAGCCTGTGCTGTTGGTATTCTGTTCCGGAAGTTGTCTTCTATGCCAATAAGTTCAAAGCTCTTCCCCACTTTTTTTTCAACCAGGTTTAGTGTGTCTGGTTTTATATTGAGGTCTTTGATCCAATTAGACTTTAGTTTTGTGCAGAGTGATAAGTATGGATCTATTTGCATTTTTCTACATGTAGACATCCAGTTAGACTAGCACCATTTGTTGAAGATGGTATCTTTTTTCCATTGTATGGTTTTGACATCTTTGTCAAAAATCAGGTGTCAATAAGTGTGTGGGTTAATTTCTGGGTCTTCTATTCAATTCCTTTGATCCACCATTCTGTTTCTATGCTAGTACCATGCAGTTTTTATTACTGCTGCTCTATAGTACAACTTGAGATCAGGGATGGAGATACCTCCGGAAGATCTTTTATTGTAGAAGATTGTTTTAGCAAGTCGGGATTTCTTGTTATTCCATATGATGTTGAGAATTTTTCTTTCAAGGTGTGTAAAGAATTGTGTTGGCAATTTGATGGGAATTGCATTGAATCTGTAGATTGCTTTTGGTAAGATGGCCATTTTTACTATGTTAATCTTGCCAAGCCAAGAGCATGGGAGATCTTTCCATCTTCTGATATCCAATTAAAAGGTGAGAAACAGAACTAAACAGAAAATTCTTGATAGAGGCATACTGAATGTCAGAGAAACACTTAAAGAAATGTTCAACATCATTAATCATCAGACTAATCAAAACGATCATGAGATTTCACCTTATCCCCATCAGAATGGCTAATATCAAAAACTCAAGTGACAGCACATGCTGGAGAGCATGTGGAGAAAGAGGAACCCTCCTCCATTGCTGGTGGGAATGTAAACTACATCAACTACTCTGGAAATCAATCTAGTGCTTTCTCAGACAATTAGGAATAGCTCTCCCTCAAGATCCAGCCATACCACTTATAGGCATATATCCAAAAGAGGCTCAAGTATACAATAAGGATATTTGTTCAACTATGTAGCGGCTTTATTTGTAATAGCCAGAAGCTGAAAACAACCAAGATGCCCTTCAACTGAGGAATGGATACAGAAAGTATGGCATATCTACACAATGGAACACTACTCAGCAATAAAAAACAAGGAAACCATGAAATTTGCAGGTAAATGGTGGGAACATGGAAGAGATCATCCTGAGTGAGCTATCCCAGAATAAAAAAGACACACACAGTACATACTCACTCATATAAACATATAACATAGGATAAACCTACTAAAATCTGTACACCTAAAGAAACTAATCAAGAGGGAGAACTCTAGCTAAAATGCTCAATCCCAATCCATAAAAGCAAAGAGGATGGACATCAGAAGAAGGAGAAAACAGGGAACAAGCTAGAAGCCTGCCAGAGAGGGCCTCTGAAAGGCCCTGCGTTACAGACTATCAAAGCAGATGCTGAGAGTTATGGCCAATCTTTGAGGAGATTGCAGGGAATCTTAGGAAAGTAGTGGGAGTTAGTAAGACCTGGAGGGAACAGGAGGTCCACAAGGACAGCAACAGATCCAAAAATTCTGGGCACATGGGACTTCCCTGAGACTGATAGTCCAAACAAGTAGCATGCATGGAGATAACCCAGAACCCCTGCACAGATGTAGCCCATGACATTTCAGTTTCGTAGTGGGTTCCACAGTAATGGCAATAGGGACTGTCTCTGACATGAACTGATTGGCCTGCTCTTTGATTACCCCCACCTGAGGGAGGAGCAGCTTTACCAGGCCACAGAGGAAGACAATGCAGCCACTCCTGATGAGACCAAACAAACAAGGATCAGAAGGAAGGAAAAGAAGACCTCCCCTACCAATGGACTTGGAGAGGGGAATGTGTGGAGAAGAAGGAAGAAAGGAGGAATTGGGATGGGAGGAGGGAGGGAACTACAGGGGGGATACCAAGTAAATAACGTGTCATTAATTTAAAAACATTAAAATAAAAAATAAAAAATTAAAAAAATGATAGGTTAACATTTTCTGATGAGAAACACACATACTTATTAAAATGAAAGAATGTTAAATAGCTCATTTACAATATATGAAACAATCTTAACTATATATTGTCTTCTCAAGTACATGTTTTATTGAATCATCATGTGTCTCACAGTACCAAATAAGAAATGTTCCTCAGCAAAGGAAAAAGGCAATTTAGATTATTATAAAAAGAAAATCTAGAAATAAACAATGGTGACACCAAGTATTGAAGTTGGGTTTATTTGAGGGAAATAATGCTTTCATTGTGTGAAGATCTACA
This sequence comes from Psammomys obesus, assembly GCF_907164565.1. NCBI lineage: Eukaryota > Metazoa > Chordata > Mammalia > Rodentia > Muridae > Psammomys > Psammomys obesus. The sequence goes on from NW_026586550.1 coordinate 1,593,425, forward strand.
GCAAGACAGGAAGTTGGCCTCCAGTTAAGTGTTGAGGGTGATTATGTGGCACTTTGGAAACTGCCTGTAAACACCCATATAATCACATGATGCTCAGTATTCCTTAGACTTAAAAAATTCTGTATTAAATATATCATTGATATTACATTTTATAGCATATTTATATTAGGCCAAATTACTTGTTGCAAAGTATTTGCTTTCAATTCAATGTCTTCAGAAAAATATAAAATATTTCATCAATTTTACTTTTATTAGTGATTTTCAAGGTCTCCGAAGAACCTGTTTAAATACATACAAGTTAGTACATAGAGTTATGTATGTCCTTAATGAGTAAATTTTTTCTTCAAAGTTCAAGGGACTGTAATCATCTTGATTTTTTCCAGTTTCTGTGGTTCCAGAGTGACACTACTTGAAAATCAAAATATGTTGATCAAATAATTTATGAAAATAACATTCTAACTTTATATTTTAAGGAACATTGAACTTTTGTCTAGTTTTGATTTCTACTGATTTAATGTCCAAAAACATTCTTATATTTTCTGTCATTTTACTTTTTTCCCCATGTTATTTTTCCACTTACTCTTTTTCCTTTAGCCTTTTGATTACTGAACATGATTTAGGATTATGTATAGGCCAATAAGAGAAAATCCATCTACTTCTATTGTCCTGTAGTTGGCTCATTTCAAGTGCCATAAAGCAAAAGTGTGTTCTTTGGTCTGTTATGTAAACCATGAAGAATTTACACTGGTTTGGAAAATGTTTATAGAAATCACCAATACATCCCAATACATCCTTTAAAACATTTCAGTTTGTGTGCGTGTGTGTGTACAAAAGATAAAAAAGAGAGGGGAAGGGAAGGGAAGGATGGAGAGCAAATGGCAGCATAGTCTGGGCAAATGACAAAGTATAGAAACAGTGAAAAAAGAAAAGATAATAATACAAGGGAAACAGATGTGAAAGGTGATTCAGTGTCCCTCATTCTTTATGGTTGAACCTCTACAAGGAGATTCTCCAAAATGAATTGTAATACTTCTCTAAAAGAACACGTCCAGGAAAACGAAGTCTTACACTTCCTGTTGCTTTACTTTTTTCCCATGTTATCTGTACACTTAGTTCTTTGTACTTCAGAGGGAGAAAGAGAAAGAGGGAGAAAAGAATAGAGGGAGGGAAGGAGAAAGAGAGAGGGAGAAGACAGAGAGAGAGAGAGAGAGAAAGAGAGAGAGAGAGAGAGGTAAAGACTTGAACACTTCATAGGAGATATGTTGGTAAAATGGATCATTGGGTAAAATGCTTGCTGATCAAGCTGAGGACATAAGTTTCAATCTCAAATATCTATATGAATGTTGGGTGTGCATGTATAATTTGAACTCTATGAGTACAGAGGGACAGGGAACTCCAGATAACAAAATGGTGAGACTATTCAGAGAAAGACTCTGTCTCAACAACAACACAATTGTGAAAGTAGAAAAAGATAAATGAAGATAAACTTTGAAATCAGATATTCAAACATACATGTACCATATATTTGCATGGACACATATACACACAGAAAGATACACATAAAAATGAAAAATAAATAAAAAGAAACAAAAGACAAAAAAAAGATGAATAAAGAAACAAAAAAAGATAGTGTATGAGTAGACAGAATTTCTACCAGGGCCTTTTCAGATAGTATTGGTACCTTTATGTTATCTACGACTTTACTTTATATATATATAACAAAAGAAATTGTAAGTGTTCACAAAGTACTAAAGAAAGACTATGAAAGTGACCTTTTGATGTAATTCAAGACAAACTTGTGTCACCAACCACAGCAGCTTACTTCATGATAACCGGAATCATGCCATGGATCTAATCTGCTTTATAGATTAATTGTTGATTTTACTCTCAAGAAATCAGAGCTAACCACCTCAGGTTGATTGTGTCTATCACCATTTGTGCTTCTGCAATGGAAACAATATGACAACGGAAACAGTATGCCTTTTTAGGCAACAAATTAAAATCTGTCTTTCAGCAAAGACATAGGTCTTATAAAGGATACATTTTTGTCAGTCTAAAAATTTAAAAATGAATAAGCTAAAAAGATAGGCTTGCCAGTTAAGAAAAAAATTGCAGGAAGCATACGTATGTTGAAAATATGTTCTTCAGTTCTTTATATATTCTGCATATTAGCCCTCTGTCAGATATAGGGTTGGTGAAGATCCTTTCCCAGGCTGTAGGCTGTCATTTTGTTTTGATGACAGTGTCCTCTGCCTTTCAGAAGCTTTTCAGTTTCATGAGATCCCATTCATTGATTGTTGATCTTAGAGCCTGTATTGTCGGTGTTCTGTTCAGAAAGTTGTCTCCTGTGCCAGTGAGGTCAATTGTCTTTATTTCTTTTTTTTCTGAATAAAGTTGGCTTTAATTTTTTTCATCATCATCATCATCATTACTATCATTTACAATTTATTCACTTTGTATCCCAGATGTAGCCCTCTCCTTCATCTCCTCTCAGTCCCTGAGGATACAGGCAGTCTTGATGGGACCTGATTGGCTAGGGACAGTCATTAGGAGAGAGGACTTGCCCAATCCATAGAGTAGGAAAGAGGTATAGGGGAGGAATACTTGTCTTTCTTAGGTGTCATTCTATATGGCATCTACAATTCTTATAAAAAGTCCAATAATATAGTCACAATAGATTTTTTATTATTATAAAAGGTAAAACATATAGTACATTCTGATACGATCTCTTTTTTTTTTAATATGCAGCTTTTGTTTAAGCTTTGTGTTTGGTTTTTAAGCCATAGTCATTAAATTATATTACTCTAATTAACTTCTCCAAAATTGGTAAAAAAGAATGCAACAGTAGACACAGTTTGTGATTTAAATATTTGTATTTTCAATAATATGATTTCTGAAAAATGGCCAAGTTCTCATAGAAGAAGTATCTATTTTACCAAGATAAAGTTTTGTTTTTATAATGTATAGAAGCTCTAGCAAAGCCTAACATGAATCAGATCCAAATATTGTGAATCTTTGAGAGCACTTTTGGGTTTATATTTTTAAAATGGCAGTAGACTAAAAAAGAAACCTGTCGTTTCTTTTATGTGTGTATGTGCTTAGTAGGCAGTATGTTTTTTTTTCAGACAAATGTTGTTTATTTTCCTATCCCTAGTGTGTAGTCCAGTGCCTAACCCTCAGTAGACATTTAACAAACTCATGCTAAGTGAATGAAGTAATTACTCAGTGTTTTAATGTTAAGCGAATTTGCAATTTGATAGCAGATGAAAGGTGGGCAGTTTATGGCAGAGGAGACAATGGTACCTTTCTTACGGCCCAAGTAACACCTGCCAGTAAGTGAAATTTCCTTCACTGCCTCCTCACTCCCTAGCAGAACCGTTGCCAGATGGGAAGCCATGGGCACTCACATTGCAGTAAAATCACAAAATGCCTGTCTACCATGATAAGCAAGCATAGCAAGTTCCCACGGACTAATAAAATCAGATTGCAGATAAAGCCCGATTTTGCTGTTCTACTGTATTTCTTTTCTCAGAAGAAAGACTCTGTGCAGCATCAGGTGAGAGACTATGAACAGTCCCAGCCTCTTGGTTACATTAAACTCACAGGAACTCTGATCTAGCATCGTGAAACCTCAGTCCGAAAGCCGTCCTTCGCAGTAGCTGCTCACCTGAATCATCTGTGTCTGCCACTAACGCTCACTTTCCCCCCTACAGGATGACAGTGCTTCTCTAGCCTGGACACTGCAAGGTGCTGTGAGCATCTTCCTGCCTCTGCTGCTGGTGAAGGAACAGTATGCACTGCTTGAGGCACCCTGCCTTTGCTCTCCTGAATGATATTCACACGGTCAGACTGAGCCTCATTTTCGCCTAGACAACTAGCCAAAGGCCCAGGGAGTTTTTAGAGTTGTGTAGAGCTTTCTATCCAGCTCTCCTTATGGATGACTGAAACACAAACACAAACACTATTTAGAGAGATCTGAGATTAGTCACCTCATCGGACCCTGGTGTAAGGCCAGAAGGCTAATCACAAAGGCTGCATTCAGCAGCCTAATGGACAGGGGCCTGCTGCCAAACAATCTTTTTTTAATTATTTTTATTTTTTATATTAATTACAGTTTATTTACTTTTTATCCCAGCTGTAGCCCCCTCCCTCTCTTCCTCCCAATCCCACCCTCCTTCCGTTGTCTCTTCCCTGTCCCTCTCTAAGTCCACTGACAGGGGAGGTCCTCCTCCCCTTCCATCTGACCCTAGCTTATCAGGTTTCACCAGGACTGGATTCAATGTTCTCATCTGTGGCCTAGCTAGGTTGTTCCTCCCACGGGAGGTAGGGAGGTCAAAGAACCAGCCACTGAGTTCATGTCAGAGACAGTCCCTGTTCCCCTTACTAGGGTACCCAATTGGATACTGAGTTGTCATGGGCTAAGTCCGAGCAGAGGTTCTACGTTATCTCCATGCATGGTCCTTGGTTGGAGAATCAGTCTCAGACAAGACCCCTGTGCCCAGATATATTTGGTGCTAGGAGTGTCTTACACTGCAAAGAGAACTTGACCCATAAATCAATAGGACAGAGTCAAAGCCCATAGAAGAACAATATTTAGAGGGAAAGAATTTATCAGTTAAGTAAAAGTAGTTTGGCTACTCTTTCAAATAAACATCTAATCACTTGTTCTTTTTTTTCTTTTTTTAAATTTTTTTAATTACACTTTATTCATTTTGTATCCCCCCATAAGCCCCTCCCTCCTCCCCTCACAATTCCACCCTCCCTCCCCTTTCTGCATGCATGCCATTCCCCAAGTCCACTGATAGGGGAGGTTCTCCTCTCCTGTCTAGTCTTAGTCTATCAGTTTTCATCAAAAGTGGCTGCATTGTCCTCTACTGTGGCCTGGTAAGGCTGCTCCCCCCACAGGGGGAGGTGATCAAAGAGCAGGCCAATCAGATTATGTCAGAGGCAGTCCCTCTTCCCATTAATATGGAACCCACTTGGACACTGACCTGCCATGGGCTACATCTGTGCATAGGTTCTAGGTTATCTCCATGAATAGTCCTTGGTTGGAGTGTGAGTCTCTGGGAAGTTCCCTGTGTTCAAATTTTCTTGTTCTGTTACTCTCCTTGTGGAGTTCCTGTCCTCTCCAGCTCATGCTATTTCCCACTTCTTACATAAAATTCCATTCACTCTGCCCATCAGTTGGCCATCAGGCTCAGCATCTGCTTTGATAGTCTGCAGGGCAGAGGCTTTCAGAGGCCCTCTGTGGCAGGTTCCTAGGTTGCTTCCTGTTTTCTTCTTCTTCTGATGTCCATCCTCTTTACATTCAAAGGATGGGGATTGAGCATTTTAGTTAGGGTCCAACACTTTGGCTTAGTTTGTTTAGATGTACAGATTTTAGTGGGTTTATCCTATATTGTATGTTTATATGAGTGAGTATATACTATGTGTGTCTTTTTGCTTCTGGGACAACTCACTCAGGATGATGCTTTCCAGGTCCCACAATTTACCTGCAAATTTCATGATTTCTTTCTTTTTCATTGCTGAGTAAAATCCCATTGTATAGATGTACCACAATTTCTGCATCCATTCCTCAGTTGAGGGGCATCTGGGTTGTTTCCAGCTTCTGGCTATTACAAATAAAGCTGCTACAAACATGGTTGAGCAAATGTCCTTTTTGTGTACTTGAGCCTCTTTTGGATATATGCCTAGGAGTGGTATGGCTGGATCTTGGAGAAGCGCTATTCCTAGTTGTCTGAGAAAGCGCCAGATTGATTTCCAGAGTGGTTGTACAAGTTTACATTCCCGCCAGCAGTGGAGAAGGGTTTCCCTTACTCCACAACCTCTCCTGCATGTGTTGTCACTTGAGTTTTTGATCTTGGCCATTCTGATGGTTGTAAGGTGAAATCTCAGGGTTGTTTTGATTTGCATTTCCCTAATGGCTAATGAGGTTGAGTATTTCTTTAAATGCTTCTCTGCCATTCGATATTCTTGTACAGAGAATTCTCTCTTTAGCTCTGTTCCCCATTTTTTTAAGTGGATTACTTGGTTTGCTGCTTTTCAGCTTCTTTAGTTCTTTATATATACTGGATGTGAGTCCTCTGTCAGATAAAGGGTTGGTGAAGATTCTTTCCCAATCTGTAGGCAGTCGCTTTGTTTTGATGATGGTGTCCTTTGCTTTGCAGAAGCTTTTCAGTTTCATGAGGTCCCATTTATTGATTGTTGCTCTTTGAGCCTGCGCTGTTGGTGGTCTGTTCAGGAAGTTTTCTCCTGTACCAATGAGTTCTAGGGTATTCCCCACTTTTTTTTCTACCCGATTTAATGTGTCTGGTTTTATGTTGAGTTCTTTGTTCCACTTGGACTTCAGTTTTGCGCAGGGTGACAAATATGGATCTATTTTTATTTTTTTACATATAGACATCCAGTTGGACCAATACCATTTGCTGAAGATGCTATCTTTTTTCCATTGTATGGTTTTGGTATCTTTGTCAAAGATCAGGTATCCATAAGTGTGTGGGTTTATTTCTGGGTACTCTGTTTGGTTCCATTGATTCACCATTCTGTTTCTATGCCAGTACCATGCAGTTTTTATAACTGTTGCTCTATAGTACAGCTTGAGATCAGGGATGGAGATACCTCCAGAAGATCTTTTATTGTAGAGGATTGTTTTAGCAATTCTGGGTTTCTTGTTATTTCATACGAATTTGAGAATTTTTCTTTCCAGGTCTGTAAACAATTGTGTTGGCAATTTGATGGGAATTGCATTAAATCTGTAGATTGCTTTTGGTAAGATGGCCATTTTTACTATGTTAATCCTGCCAAGCTATGAGCATGGGAGATCTTTCCATCTTCTCATATCTTCTTCTAATTCTTTCTTCAGAGACTTGAAATTTTTTTTCATACAAGTCTTTGACTTCCTTGGTTAGGGTTACTCCGAGGTACCTTATGTCATTTGTGTTTATTGTGAAGGGCGTTGTTTCCCTAATATCTTTCTCAGCCCTTTTGTCTTTTGTATCCAGGAGGGCTACTGATTTTTTTTAGTTAATTTTGTATCCGGCCACTTTGCTGAAGGTGTTTATCAGCTGTAGGAGTTACCTGGTAGAGTTTTGGGGGTCACTCATGTATACTATCATATCATCTGCAAATAGTGATAATTTCACTTCTTCCTTTTCCATCTGTATCCCCTTGATCTCCTTCAACTGTCTTATTGCTCTAGCAAGGACTACCAACACTATGTTGAAGAGATATGGAAAGAGTGGGCAGTCCTGTCTTGTCCCTGATTTCAGTGGGATTGCTTTAACTTTCTCTCGTTCAGTTTGATGTTGGGTATAGGCTTGCTGTTTATTGTCTTTACTATGTTTAGATATGTGCCTTGTATCCCTGATCTCCCCAATACTTTAAACATGAATGGATGTTGGATTTTGTCAAATGCTTTTTCAGCATCTAGGGAGATTATCATGTGGTTTTTTTTCTTTCAGTTTGTTAATATGGTGGATCACATTGATAGATTTCTGTATATTGAACCACCCCTGCATACCTGGGATGAAGCCTACTTGGTCATGGTGGATGATATCTTTGATGTGTTCTTGGATTCGGTTTGAGAGTATTTTGTTGAATGTTTTTACATCGATGTTCATAGGGGAGATTGGCCTGAAATTTTGTTTCTTTGTTGAGTCTTTGTGAGGTTTAGGTACCAAGGTGACTGTGGCTTCATAGAATGAGTTTGGTAATGTTCCTTCTGTTTCTATTTTGTGGAATAGTTTGAAGAGAATTGGAGTTAGCTCTTCTTTGGAGATCTGGTAGAATTCTGTGCTGAAGCCATCTGGTCCTAGGTTCTTTTTGGATGGGAGACTTTCTATTTCTTTGGGGGATTTAGGACTATTTAATTGATTTACCTGGTCCTGATTCAGCTTTGGTAAGTCAAATCGATCAAGAAAATTGTCCATTTCATTTAGGTTTTCAAATTTTGTTGAGTATAGACTTTTGAAGTAAGTCCTAATGATTGTTTGGATTTCCTCAGTGTCTGTAGTTATGTCCCCCTTTTCATTTCTGATTTTGTTGATTTGGGTGGTGTCTCTCTGCCTTTTAGTTAGCTTGGCTAAGGGTTTGTTGATCTTGTTGATTTTCTCAAAGAACCAGCTCTTGGTTTCATTGATTCTTTGAATTGTTTTATTTGTTTCTAATTGATTGATTTCAGCCCTGAGTTTGATTATTTCCAGCCATCTACTCCTTTCTGGTGTGTGTGCTTCTTCTTTTTCTAGGGTTTTTAAGTGGGCCATTAAGTTGCTTGAATGAGCTGTCTGAAATTTCTTCTTGAAGGCACTTAGTGCTATGAACTTTCCTCTTAGCACTGCTTTCATTGTGTCCCACAAGTTTGGGTATGTTGTGTCTTCATTTTCATTGAGTTCTAGGAAGATTTTAGTTTCTTTATTTCTTCCCTGACCCAGCTGTCTTTTAGTAGCAAGTTGTTCAATTTCCATGTATGTGTAGGCTTTTTGTTATTTCTGTTGTTATTGAGGTCCAGGTTTATTCCATGGTGATCAGACAGGATACAAGGGATTATTTCAATCTTCTTGTATCTGTTGAGGCTTGCTTTGTGACCAACTATGTGGTCTATTTTGGAGAAGGTTCCATGAGGTGCTGAGAAGAAGAATTCTTTTGTGTTTGGGTTTAAAGTTCTGTAAATGTCTGTTAGGTCCATTTGATTCATGACCTCTGTTTGAGATAATGTTTCTTTGTTTAATTTCTGTTTAGTTGACCTGTCCTTTGTTGAGAGTGGGGTGTTGAAGTCTCCCACTATTAATATGTGGGGATCTATGTTTGGTTTAAGTTTTATCAATGTTTCTTTCACAAATGTGGGTGCCCTTGTATTTGGGGCATAGATGTTCAGGATTGTGATGTCTTCTTGGTGGAATTTTCCCTTGATGAGTATGAAGTGTCCTTCCCCATCTCTTTTGATTAATTTTGGTTGAAAGTGTATTTTATCAGATATTAGAATGGCTACTCCTGCTTGCTTCTTGGATCCATTTTCTTGGAAAGCCGTCTTCCATGCCTTTATCCTCAGGTAATGTCTATCTTTGTGACTTAGGTGTGTTTCTTGTATACAACAGATTGCTGGGTTTTGTTTACGTATCCGTTCTGTTAGTCTGTGTCTTTTTATTGGAAAATTTAGTCCAATAATATTGAGAGAGATTAATGACCAGTGGCGGTTAGATCCTTTGAATTTGATGTTTGCTATGGACATATGGTTATGTGCTTGGTTGCTTTTTGTTTTACTGTAGTGGGGTTATTTATTCCCTGTGTTTTCTTGAATGTAGCTAGTTTTCTTGGGTTGTATTTTCCCTTCTAGTGTCTTCTGTAATGCTGGATTTGTTTGTAGGTATTGTTGAAATTTGTTTTTGTCATTGAATATCTTGGTTTCTTCGTCTATGAGGACTGAGAGTTTTGCTGAGTATAGTAGCCTGGGCTGACATCTGTGTTCTCTTAGGATCTGCATGATATCCGTCCAGGCCCTTCTGGCTTTCATAGTCTCCGTTGAAAAGTCAGGTGTGATTCTAATGGGTTTGCCATTATATGTTTCTGGCCTTTTTCTCTTGCAGCTTTTAGTATTTTTTCTTTGTTCTGTATACTTATGGTTTTGATTATTATGTGGCGGGAGGATTTTCTTTTCTGGTCTAATTTATTTGGTGTTCTATAGGCCTCTTGTATTCTTATTGGCCTCTCCTTTAAGTTGCTGAAATTTTCTTCAATGATTTTGTTGAAAATATTTTCTGGGCCTTGGTGCAGGGAATCTTGTTTTTCCTCTATTCCTATTATTCTTAGGTTTTGTCTTTTTATGTTGTCTTGAATTTCTTGGACAGTCTGTGTCAGGAATTTTTTAGATTTAACATTTTCTTTGATAGATACATCTATTTCTTCCATTGTATCTTCCACACCTGAGATTCTTTCTTCCATTTCTTGTAGCCTATTGGTTATGCTAACCTCTGTAGTTCCTGCTTTCTTCCCTAAGTTCTTTCTCTCCACAATTTCTTCCATTTTTTTTTTAATTTTTCCAATTCTATCGTCAGGTCTTGAGCTATTTTGTTGGTTTCCTTCACCTGTCTGAATGTATCTTCATGTTTTTCTGTCAATTCCTTCAGCTGTTAGTTTGAACAATCCACTGTTTCTTTTATTTCATTTAGTGATTTAAGCATTTCCTCTCTAAAGGCTACAAACTGTTTGGCTGCAGCTTCATCTATTTCTTTTCGTATTTTATTTGTTTCCTCTGTTATCTTCTTCATGAGCATAGATGTTAGGTCATCTCCTTGAATTTCAATTATGCTGGGGTGTCTAGGGCTATTGCCCCTGGATAACTGGGTTCTGGAGATGCCATATTGTTCTGGCTTTTGTTGGTTGAACTTTTACTCTGTCCTCTACCCCTTGGGCTATCTTAGTTGTTTGAAGTCAGTTTCTGGTTGTTCCTGGACTCTTGTAGTGGAGAGAATCCCTTTGGCAAGAAGATGGTTTTTCCTGAAGGAAGCTTTCTCAGATTTTTGGGTATAGTCACTGGATGGCTGGTGTTTTTCAGGAGTTGGTACAGCTCACCTCAGGCATAGAGTCCTGGGTGATAACTGTGGTCCTGATTAGTCAAGAGGGCTCTCCTCTCACCGGGAGAAGTCCTGGAGACAGCTGACCTCCTTCTGGGTTTCTAGCTCTAAATGTAGTGATCAGCTGCTGTAACCTGTGTGTCCCGTGGTTTGGTCTGTTTTGTTACAAATAACTTGTTGCCCCTTGGAGCAGTATCTGGGGGTTGATCTCAGGTTTCCCAGTCTTTTGTAGGTCTGAGGTTGGGGCTCTGTGCCCCAGAACCCAAGAGGTAATATATGGCGGTGAGTACTGCTCTCCTGGTAATAGCAGGCTCGCTGGGGCACAGCAGTTCCCTGGGTTGGGTCAGTCTGTGGGACCTTTTCTGGGGATATACTGGGTTGCCTAAGTCTGTCCCCTTTGCTTCATTCCTTGTTCCTTGTGAGGGTTTCTCCAGACAGTGACTCTAAGACTCTGGTGTCTTGGGGCACACAGTTCTGTCTGTAAGGAGTAGTTAGTACAAAGCAGGCCTCTGGGCTGGCGGAGCATGCACCCGCCTGCTAGTCTGCAGGAGCTGTGTTCCCAATAACTGTGCTCCCTGCTTGGGCCAGGATCTGTGATGGCTGGGTGTACTTGCCTGTTTGCGATCTGTGGTCTGCTAGACTTTCCCCAGGCAAAGCCTAGGTGACCCCAGCAATACGGTTTCTTCCTTCCCTGTGGGGCCCTCTCCGGACAGGGGTTCTCAGTCTCTGTTGCACTGGAGCATGCAGCTCATCTGTACAGGTGAGCTGGGCATGCAGCTCTCTGTGAGGCGGGAGCTCAGTTGTGATGGCGTTGGTTACCCAAGGTCTGCGAGACCTTCCAGGGAAAGACTGGGTGACCTGTGATCAGACTTGCAACTTTGCTTCCCCGAGGGGTTTTCTTGTGACTGGGACTCTCAGTCTCAGGCACCCTTGTGCCCACCGATCAGCCTGGGAAAGTGATCAGGACACGCAGGCTTGCTGCTCCAGCCCAGAGACCCAAAGCCAATGTTATCCGGGATTTCTTCAGGGCAGCCGAGAGTGGACCGGACCAATTCCCATGCTGTGGGAGCCTCCCCTCACCTGGGAAATACAATCGCTGTAGTTTTAGGGCCCAGAGTTCAGTTTCCTGGTTGTTGCACGGAGAGTGCTGTCCCGCTTCTCAGACACAGTGCTCTCCCAGTGCCGCCATCTTGGTCAAGCCTCACTTGTTCTTATTATGTGAAAATAAATAATTAAACAAAAGAAATTGTACAAAGGAAATGTATTTATTCAGTGGATTAGTATATTACTGCTACATATTAATACGTACATATTTTGTAGAAAACAACACAGTCCTCATCATTTTAATTCACTCAATTTACAACTATAAATATATGAGTCACAGCAAAAGAAAAATATTTTATTCCATGAGATGGAAAGGTGGCCTGGGGTTTCAAATACTATTATTTTATAAGATACACGTAAGAGTGTAATATACAGAAAATTCTTTGTTTTATTACCAGTTAAACAAAAAGTATAATTACCTTAATCTAGTAATTTCACATGGTTCATATGTTAAGGTTTGTATGAATTCATTCTTTGATAATTGACACAATAATGAAGAATAATGAGTTGGACATAAAGTTAATGATAACCATGTTACAGTTCTTTCCGTACAGCTTGAGAATCAGTAATTTTTGTTATATTCTTGAAAAAATTATTGAGTTATAAGTAAAAAATGATTATAAAGTATAAAATATTTAAGATCAAATAGTATGGCAGCAATCATATGTGTGTGTGTATATATATATATATATATATATATATATATATATATATATTCTGGAGAAAAGTGTATGACATTAAAGATACTTCAATCAAATTTTTACAAATAAAAATTAGAATTTCTTATACGAGAAATAAACTGAATGAGTTTAAGTACAAGAATGACCTGTGAAATTAAGCACATAACAATTAAAACTATTCTAAGATGAGAAAAGGGCCACAGTGATACATAACAGTTCAAACCACATGGAATTTAATACCATGAGAGACAAATAAAAATAAGTACTTGAAAATAATTCTATGTGTAACAATCACTAAAAGTTACCAAGCACACTGTAATATAGTTAATAAAAATAACTATGAATAAATAAATTATAACATACGTTGAAGAAAAGGAAAAATAATGATAGAAGTTCTGTGTCCAAACTTTAAATCCAATAGAAAATAAAATAAAAATTTTATATTGTTTGAAACCCCAAAGAGGGGAAAAAAACCACCTTCTGCCTGCAACAATATAACTAATCAAATAATGCTTTTATGAAAAAGAGAATATTTCCCAGAAAATAATTATATAAATCTATATGAATCATTATAAAAAATACTGTGTGATACTAATAATACTAATTGTTATCCAAGCAAAAGGATCCCACATGAAGACACTGATCCAATAAAGTGCTGCAGTATGAAAAAATGGTATGTATTTAGCTACATAAAAAAGGCATTTCTGGTGTGTTCATTTATAAATGGGACATCCAGACCATTCCTCCCTTAAAGGGTCAGAGATCAACATGGCAATGGGGGGAGAAAGAATGTGACACTGAGGTGTAGTGGAAATCTTGAGGAAAACATCATTTTCTGCACATGTCGTAATCATTGCACATAGGAGCTCACAGCACCCATTACTGCTTGCACATGACCTGGACAAGGACAAGTCAGTGAAAATCCACATCTAAACAGCAAAAGAGCTCATAAACTCCCACCCCTAGCTGAAATACTGTTGGTAATTGATGGCAGCAGAGAGAGGGAAAACAAGTTTTCTTCAGGGTTTAGGTACTTAAAGGTCTATTTATGCTATAGTAGATGGTCCTCCATCTGTCCATCTACTGGCAGCAGTAAGTGTACTCTCTAGGCTTACCAAAAAAGAAGGATAACATGAACATGGGAAGGGAAACAGGTGGAGATATAGAAAAGGGACTGGAGGAGAGGTAATGGGTCTCAGCTGACTTGCTGTCAAACTTAAAGAACTGAGTTTTAACCTGGAGACCCACATGATGAAAATAAAGAACAAATTGTTCTCTGACTTCCATGTAATTCTGTGATAGGGTTCACATGTGTCCATGTAGATGCCCAAAATAGACAAACAATTAGCAAAAATAGATTTTGTTCCTTGATTTATTAAAATAATATCAATATTTAATGCAATATATGGTGACAAATTGTAAAGATTAAAATATGTATAGTATTTAAATATATAAAGACAATAAAAATGAGGAATAAGAAAATAAAATTAAAGCTTAATATTGTTATCCTAAGGAATTATTAGACAGAGAAGTTAAAAATCTCCTTCTCTGTGGAAAAAACAATTCAGAGTAAAACAAAAAACTTAAGTGAAAAGGCATAGTAAAGCACAGTTTAATGAATAAGGAGAGTGTATATTGATTGCTGGGGCATGGGAAAGTAATGCAAATGAGAGGTGGTCAGTATAAATAAGAATGTTTGAAAAGCCATATGGAAACTTAATAATTAATAATACCAAACATATGTATTTATATTTTAAGTACATGCACCCAGAATTTTTAGATTATGAATCAAAACTCTTGATACCATTCTTGGGATACCCCTCTTCAAGTTGTTAGTTAAGGAGGTCCCAAATACTCCTAAAACAATACAGATTTTAGCCAACGTTCCTGGTTTCCTCTAGCACTTGATGGCAGTAACATATGTCTACAGAAAATCATTACAGGGTATGGAGAAATCAGTCTGGAATTGACCTGTAAGTTTTCTCCCTGGTGACTAGATTTCATAGTGCTGGAAGCTGATAGAGAAGAGTCACTCGCAGCCTTATCCAACTGTGAATCCTGAGGGATACAATAATAAATGGTCCAGCAAGAGATATACAGTGATGCAACAGATGCTTAATGCCATGGGTGTAAACAATAGCTTTCTATTCAACTTAAGGCCCTATCCACAAGACAGAACCCACGCTTAGTACTGTGAATCTGACCCAGAAACCATGACTGGGGATGTCACAGGATATTGGGGAGAAATTCTTACTGTTGTTTTATGGATGGACATAAGAATAGCATCAATCTGTCTTTTAAAAATATATCGTTTTTAGTTATGAGCCTAGCCTTACCAGGCCACAGAGGAAGACAATTCAGCCAGTCCTGATGAGACCTGATAAACTAGGGTCAGATGGAAGGAGAGGAGGAGCTCCACTATCAGTGGACTAGGGGAGAGGTATTGGAGGAGAAGAGGGAGGGAAGATGGGAGTGGGAGAAAATGGGGAGGGCACTAAAGCTGGGATACAAAGTGTATAAACTATAATTAAAATGCAAAATAAATAACCTTTAAAAAAGAATATATTATTACATTTATAGATTACCGTAGCACTCACCATCATATATATATATATATATATATATATATATATATATATATATATATATTTTACACTGAGTGTAGGTTAAAAGCAGATATTGACTCGACCCTGCAGGGAATCAAAGCATAATGCTGAGACTCATAGCCAAACTTTGGGCAAAGTGCAGGGAATCTTATGAAAGAAGGGAGAGATAGAAGAATCTGGAGAGTACAGGAGCTCCACAAGGAAAGAAAAAAAATCTGGGCACAGGTTCCTCTCTGAAACTGATACCCCAACCAAGGACCATTCATGAAGATTAACCTAGAACCCCTGCACAGATGTAGCCCATGTTAGCTCAGTCTCCAAGTAGGTTCCCTAGTAATGGGAACAGGAACTGTCTCAGACATGAATTCAGTGGCTGGCTCTTAGATAATCACCTGAGAGGGGAGCAGCCTTACCAGGCCACACAAAAAGACAATGCAGCCAGTCCTGATGAAAACTGATAGACTTGCATCAGAGGAAAGGGGAGGAGGACCTCCCTTATCAGTGGACTTGGAGAGGGGCAAGGGAGGAGATGAGAGATTAGGAGGGGTCTAGGGAGGCGGCTACAGCTGGGATACAAATTGAATAAAATGTAATTACTAAAATAACAAATCAATTTTAAAAAATTTAAAAAAGCAAAGATTTCAAATATTAAGTGACTGTGTGGACAGCTCTAAAAGAATCTGCATCACACCGCCTTTCCCAAAGGCTCAGGCAGCACTAAGAAAGAAGGTCAGAAATATCCGAAGAACCAGATTTTGGAGGAAAATGCTGGAAATAAAATCTTCTGGACCCAACAGAGCTGTTACACCCATGAACTCATAACAGCAGTGTTCGCCTGTACCAGACCTGTTCACAGTCAAGTAAGTCAACATTCCAGCAAAGATCATGGAGCAGCCCCATGGGGCCCCAGAGGTAGTTATTAGCAATGATGAATTCTGGGGTATAGAGAGAGTTTGCATGTGCCCCGAGTGGCTGTATATCCATGCATATGTATGCAGTGCTAACTGGACTCAATGAGTTACACAAATGAAGGAGGAGAGGAAGCTATATGGGAGTTGTCCTGGGAAGAAATGTGACAGGATACTGGAGGTGTTATGTGTAGATGTCATCAAAATACATTTTATGTATGTATGAAAATGTCACAGAGTAAATAAATAACACTATACAATCAAACAGGCAGAAAAAAAAAAACTAACTAATAGGGAAATAGAAGACTATCTCTTTGCTTTGATGTAGGTGTCCTTTGCCACACAAAAGCTTTTTAGCTTTATGACATAGCTCAATTGTTGGTTTTAATACCTCTGTCATTGGTATCTTCTTTATAAAGTCCCTTCCTGTTCCAATCAGTTCAAGCTTATTCATTACATTCCTTTAACAGATTAGGAGTATCTCTTCTTATGTTAAGAACCTTGAGACACTTGTAGTTAAGTTAGTGCAGTGTGGTAAATATGGACCTATTTATATATTTCTACAATAATGCAGTTGATAAAGATGCTGTCTTTTTTGTAAGTGTATTTTTTGCTCTATTCTCAAAAGAGAAACTATCCAAATCAGCAAAATCAGAAATGAAAAGGGGGGCATAACCACAGACACCGAGGAAATCCAAACAATCATTAGGTCGTACTACAAAAGCATATATGCCACAAAATTCGAAAATCTAAAAGAAACGGACAGTTTCCTTGATAGAGTCTATCTATTAAAATTAAGTCAAGATGAGTTAGAAAGATTGAATAGTCCTATATCCCCCAAGGAAACAGAAGCAGTCATCAACAGTCTCTCTTCCAAAAAAAAAGCCCTGGGCCAGATGGATTCAGTGCAGAATTCTACCAGAACTTCAAAGAAGTGCTAACTCCAATTCACTCCAAACTATTCCACAAAATAGAAACAGAAGTAACACTAACAAACTCATTCTATGAAGCCACAGTCACCTTGATACCTAAACCACACAAAGACCCAACAAAAAAAAAGAACTTCAGACCTATCTCTCTTATGAACATTGATACAAAAATACGCAATAAAATACTTGCAAACCGAACCCAAGAACACATCAAAGTTATCATCCACCATGACCACGTAGGCTTCATCCCAGGCATGCAAGGGTGGTTCAACATACAGAAATCCATCAATGTAATCCACCACATAAACAAACTGAAGAAAAAAACCCACATGATCACCTCCTTAGATGCTGAAAAAGCATTTGACAAAGTCCAACACCCATTCATGTTTAAAGTCTTGGAGAGATCAGGATACAAAGCACATACCTAAACATAGTAAAGGCAATATACAGCAAGCCTATAGCCAGCATCAAACTCAATGGAGAGAAACTTAAATCAATCCCTCTGAAATCAGGGACAAGGCAAGGCTGCCAACTCTCTCCATATCTCCTCAATATAATACTTGAAGTCCTACCTAAAGCAATAAGACAACTAAAGGAGATAGAGGGGATACAAATGGGAAAGGAAGAGGTCAAAGTGTCACTATTCGCAGATGATATGATAGTCTACAAGAGCGACCCAAAAATTCAACCAGAGAACTTCTTCAGCTGATAAACACCTTCAGCAAAGTGGCAGGATACAAAATCAAATCAAAAAATGAGAAGCCCTTCTATATACGAAAGAAAAAAGGAAAAGAAATCAGGGAAACAACACCCTTCACAATAGCCACGAATAACATAATGTACCTTGGGGTGACTCTAACCAAGCAAGTGAAAGACATGTTTGAAAAATTTTAAGTCTCTGAAGAAAGAAATTGAAGAAGATATCAGAAAATGGAAAGATCTCTCATGCTCGTGGATTGGTAGGATTAACATTGTGAAAATGGCTCCTGCCAAAAGCAATCTACAGATTCAACACAACTCCCATCAAAATACCAACTCAATTCTTCACAGATTTGAAAGAAAGATTATCAGCTTCATATGGAGAAACAAAAAACCCAGGATCTCCAAAACAATCCTGTACAACAACAGATCATCTGGGGGTAGCTCCCTCCCTGATTTCAAGCTGTACTACAGAACAATAGTGATAAAAACTGCATGGTATTGGCATAAAAACAGAAAGGAGGATCAATGGAACCGAATAGAAGACCCACAAATAAGCCCACAAACCTATGAATACTTGATTTTTGACAAAGAAGCCAAAATCATTCAATGGAAAAAAGACAGCATCTTCAATAAATGGTGCTGTTCCAACTGGATGTCTACATGCAGAAAAATGAAAATAGATCCATACTTACCACTCTGCACAAAACTAAAGTCCAAGTGGATCAAAGACCTCAACATAAAACCAGATACTCTAAATCGGTTAGAAGAAAAAGTGGAGAACAGCCTTGAACTCGTTGGCACAGGAGACAACTTCCTGAACTGAACACCAACAACACAGGCTGTAAGAACAACAATCAATAAATGGGACCTCATGAAATTGAAAAGCTCCTGTAAAGCAAAAGACACTGTCGTAAGAACAAAACAACAGCCTGCAGACTGGGAAAGGATCTTCACTAATCCTACATCCGAAAGAGGGCTGATATCCAGCATATATAAAGAACTAAAAAAGTTAAACAGCAATAAATCAAGTAATCCAATTAAAAAAATCGGTACAGAGTTAAACAGAGAATTCTCTATAGAGCAATACAGAATAGCAGAGAAACACTTAAAGAGATGCTTAATGTCCTTAGCCATCAGGGAGATGCAAATCAAAACAACCCTGAGATTTCATCTTACACCCATCAGAATGGCTGAGATCAAAAACTCAAATGACAACACATGCTGGAGAGTTTGTGGAGAAAGGGGAACCCTCCTCCATTGCTGGTGGGTTGTAAACATGTACAACCACTTGGGAAATCAATCTGGTGCTTTCTCAGACAAAGGCATAGTGCTACCTCAAGACCCAGCTATACCACTCCTAAGCTATACCCAAATTTTTCTCAAGTACACAACAAGGACATTTGCTTAACTACACTTGTTAAAGATTTATTTATAATAGCCAGAACCCGGAAACAACCCAGATGTCCATCAACAGAGAAATGGATACAGAAATTGTGGTATTTTTACACAATGGAATACTACTCAGCAATCAAAAAGGAGGAAATCATGAAATTTGCAGGCAAATGGTGGGATCTAGAAAAGATCATTCCAAGTGAGGTATCCCAGAAGGAGAAAGACACACTCACTTATATATACCTATAAAACATGATAAACATACTGAAATCTATACACCTAAAGAAGACAAACAAGAAAACAGGCCCAGGGTAAGATGATCAATCCTCACTTAGAAATACAAATGGGATGTGCATTGGACCTAGGAGGAAACAAGTAACAGGACAGGAGCCTACCATAGAGGGCCTCTGAGAGACTCTACCTAGCAGTGTATCAAAGCAGATACTAAGAATCAAAACCAAACCTTCAGCAGAGTGCAGGGAATCATATGAAAAAGGGGGAGTTATTTTGACGTGGAGAGGATAGGAACTCCACAAGGACCAAATATATCTGGGCACAGGGGTCTTTTCTGAGATTGATACTCCACCAAGGAGCATGTATGGATATAACCTAGAACCTCTGCTCAGATGTAGCCCACGGTAGCTCAGTAACCAATTGGTTTTCCCTAGTAAGGGGAACAGGAACTATTTCTGACAGGAACTCAATTGCAGGCTCTTTGACTTCCCCACCTGGCAAGGGAGGAGCAGTCCTTCTAGGCCACAGAGGAAGACTTTGCAGGCAGTCCTGAAAATACCTGATAAAACAGGGTCAGATGAAAGGGGAGGAGGTCCTCCCCTATCAGTGGACTTGGAAA
The DNA here is from genome assembly GCF_907164565.1 of Psammomys obesus. Lineage (NCBI taxonomy): Eukaryota > Metazoa > Chordata > Mammalia > Rodentia > Muridae > Psammomys > Psammomys obesus. The sequence goes on from NW_026586550.1 coordinate 1,613,167, forward strand.
GGGGCAGGGAGGAGATGAGGGAGGGTGGGTGGGATTGGGATTGATTGAAGGAGCATTATAGAGCTGGGATACAGAGTTAATAAAATGTAACTAATAATAAAAATTTTTAAAAAATAAAAGAAAAGTCAGGTGTCTATAGGTGTGTGGAATTATGTCTCTGCATTTACTTTGATTCCATTTGTCAACTAGTCTATTTTATGCTAGTAAAATGCTGGGTTTTTTTAAATTAAAAAAGTTCTGTAATACAACTTGAAAACTGGGATGGTGATATCTCCAACAGTATTATTATTAATCAGACTTGTTTTTAGCTATCCTGGTTTTATTCTGATTTCATATGAAGTTGAGAATTGTTTTTTTATGGTTGTGACCCTTGTCTTTAACAGCTGATCCATGTTCTTTGTTTTAATTTTATAAATTTCAGGAAAATTATGTTGGAATGTTGATGGGATTGTATTGAACCTGTAGATTGCTATTGATACAATGGTCATTTTCACAATATTAATTCAATCCAATGTCTTCTGTCTTTACTTGTTTGATATTTAATTTTTGAGGCTGGCGAGAAAGGTACTACTTCCTAGAACTCTTTTCAGATTTGTAGATAATAAAGATACTGATTTTTGCATGCTAATTTTAACTTGATGGAAAATAAAAATTTCTCAGTAATTGCAAAGTAAGATAAAGAGGATATAATTGCTGACAAAATAATAAGCTCATAAAATATACCTGATTGCAGTGTTAATTCAAAAAAATATAAAATTTACAATAATATTAAATATATGTGGACTAAATACTCAAAAGAATAAGAGTAAATAATACTGAAAGAATATCTATTATAAAATCATTATTATGAACATATATTATCATTATATAAGCTGAACATGTTGGGTTATGTGAAACTTGAGTGTGAAGTTAGCTTTTACTATGCAGCAAGACTATATCTCACAAAGCAAAAGAAAATAGAAAAAATCAGGACATAGGAATAGTCAATAACATGACATAGGCATGATGACATCTGCAGTACAGGCACTTTAGAGGTAGACCAAAGGAGGATCAAGGCTTGAGGGTTGTTTTTGGTACATGAGAACTTTTCATCCCAGCCCAAGATATGTGAGTGCTAAGAAATACAAGGTAATAATAATAATCAATATTGTTATTCCTGAGAGGAGAAAATTATTCCTGACATTTCAGTAAATAGTTCTGTCAAGTATATATTTTATAGTAGAGTCAAAGCACAGAAGACAATGAACAACCATCAAATCATAAGTGAATAAAAAGCCAGTATCCTGTGTAGGAATTTCATTGTAATTGTAATAATTGACAAATCAGGCATTAAATCAACAGTGATATTAAACAATACACTTATCACTTAATTGAAGCTAGTAGGACATTGACCACAAAAATACATGTCCTTTTTAAATTTTAAATTTTATTTTTTATATTAATTACAGTTTATTCACTTTGTATCCCAGCTGTACCACCCTCCCTCATTCCCTCCCAATCCCACTCTCCATCCCTCATCTCCTCTCATGCCCCTCTCCAAGTCCACTGATAGGGGAGGACCTTCTCCCCTTCCATCTGACCCTGGATTATCAGGTCTCATCAAGGCTGGCTGCATCATCCTTCTCTGTGGCCTGGTAAGGCTGCTTCCCGCTCAGGAGGAGGTGATCAAAGAGCCAGCCACTGAGTTCAGGTCAGAGACATTCCCTGTTCCCATTACTAGGGCTCCCACTTGGAGACTGAGTTGCCATGGGCTATACCTGTGCAGGGGTTCTAGGTTATCTCCATGAATAGTCCTTGGTTGGAGTATCAGTCTCAGAAAAGACCCCTGAACCCAGACCTCTAGCCATCTGCTTACCTGTAACCTCTGCTGTTTGTTCCTGAAGTCTGTACTTTAGACTCGGTCTGTCTTTCTCTGGTGTCTGGAGTATTCAGGAAGATGAGAGAGGTCCAGCAGTTTGAGAGTATGTGTCAGTGTTTTAGCTGAAGGTAAAGGAGGAAGGTTGCAGATGCAGGTGTACAAGTCTGGGCGAGTAAGTGTGGGTATGTGCTTGGAAGTGTGATTTGAAGGACAGAGTGCTAGCCCATGTAGATACCTGCAATGTGGGGCTTACGTGTAGGAGAGGGTGCTGGTATTGTTCATGGGTACAATGTGCATATGCAGATGCCCTGAATACCTCAGTCACCTACAAGCCTGTCATACTGTCCTCCTGGTGTTCAAATATGTCTGAGCTCTACGAATTGTTTGCCTGGACTCCAGTGGTAGACCCACAGAACAGGGGCTATAATATTGAGAATGCTGTCTTATGCATCCCTATGTTGCCCGCATTGTGTGTATGTACGGGTGGGGGGATCTGATATCTGGCTACTAGTTTAGAGGACCTCTGTATCTGGGGCTCTGCATGCATTTACTTGAAGGCACACTCACTCTATAATCACAAAGCACAGGGGTTCTCCCTGTTCTTTACTCTCAGTTTTGGGCAAATGAGAGCGTAGGGGATCAGTCAGCTCAGTGGTGTCCACTGTTTGTCCCCTGGGCTGGGAATCCCTCACTTGGGGTAGCCACTTCTGATATCTCAGTCATAGAGCTTGGATGCTCCTGTTAGTGCTAGCTGCCACCTTGTTGTTACTGCCATAGATCTGAAAGGCCCTGGAGGCCCACACCTGCCAGCCACCACTACAGACCTGGAAGGCCTGTACAGTTGTCCACTGGGAGGCTTTGTTGAGCCTGTACAACTGCCTGCAGACCTGCAAGGCATGCACAAACATCTGCTGCTACGGAACTGGGAGGCCAGCCTCTACTGTCTCAATCACCAAGCAGGGCTGTCTGTGCTTGAGCAGTGGTCACTGTGGGCCTTCTCTGCCAAGGAGGAAGGCCCATCAAGGGGGAAGTACAGGGGGGTTGAATATTCACCACTGTCAGACCCTGGAGATGTCTGTGGGTGACCTGGATCCAAATGATCTCACCTTAGGGTTATCCCCTCTCACCCAGGAAGCCTCAATGTCTATATTCTGGCTTCAGCTGCCCCTCCACTCACCAATTTTGGAGTTTTGGATCCTGTGCCCCTCAGATATGGTGTGTTCTGGTCACTGCCATCTTGGATCTCAAAACATATGTTCTTTTCCCTGAGAATGGAATATTTATCAAAACAAGATATTTTCTGAGCCATAAATGTGAATGATGTAATCATATTGAATTCTCTGCTTGCAAAATCAGTAGAGTAGAAATCAATAAAAGTTGACCTAAAATTATCTCCAAATCTATAAGTGGTTTCTACCCAAGCCCGGCACTGCATTAATAGACCCAAACCATCACTCTAAAAAGAGCAGGCTTTGTTGCCTGCCCCAAACATTTTTGCAGCATTGCAAAGTGTTCCATCAAATGGCAGAAGCAAACTATAAGAACAGAAACCTACAGTGTTCCCTAAGGAGATGGATTTTATTTGAAACAGAACATGAGTGAGTTTAGCTCCTTGGTATGTGAAAACACATTGAAGTTGTGGAGGATGTTGTAAGGAGCCATGATGGAGCATGGAAGATGCATGTGGACCACAGCAAGCCAACCAGTGGGCAAAGTCAAAGTTAAATGGAGTTTTTATGACGATGACATAGCTATGGTATTCATGAACTCACAATAGCTGCATTTTCCTGCATAAGGCCTGCATAAGTCTGAGCTATAAACTTTTAGTCATGCATGGACAGGGTCTCCTGGGGTTTTATTCCACCCAGAGGAGCTAATGGCTCTTAAGGCTACTGTGGGAGAGGAAGCCATTTTTTTTCAATGATGTGTAGCTTCTAGTGAATTACCCATCCTCCATACCTATGTTCCAAAAGTAGCCTGGTTTAATACCGTGGTTGAGTTTCTAAGCAGACAGCAAAAACAAAACAAAAACAAAAATCTTTAAAGCAAGATAAAGAAAGGTACAGGGGAGGATGAGAAATGGGAAGAGGGATAGGAGAAAACTAAGGGAATAAAGATGGCCAGAATATATTACATGTATGCATGAGATCTCAAAAAATAAACATTTAGAAAATAAACTTAATTCTTAAAAATAGTGTATCTGTCCCTAAAATACATTTAAGATGAGTTTGGAAAAATTACTTTATCACTTTTTGAGGGTAGTATTTACACTGCCAGTGACTCCATAGAGTAACTATAGTTGATCTTCAAATGATGTATACTTCAAGTTGAGCCTCCAACACAATCTACTATCTACTACTACTAGCATCTACCTATCTATACCTACACACACACACACACACACTCACACACACACAAACACACACACACACACACATACACACACATTCATTACATTCTCTTGAATCATTTTAGCCTTTAACTAAAATGAATGCATGGAAAAACAATTCCAAAATTGCTACTCACCTGCACTGCTAAGGTATTAAGTACGAGTTATTTCCCTTCACTACTAAAGCTCATATTTCAATCACTAAAGTAATACATTTACATGGAGAGTCATTCTAGTGCTAAAGACATAATCCAATCACTGTAATGACTTTTGAGGAAGAAAAGGGCTGTGTTCCCATCTTGGGCTGTAAAAAGCAAGATAACAGGGGACGTTCCTGGTAGATGAGAGCCCTGAAGGTTCTTCCATGTCTGTAGCAGGAGAAACAGACTGAACACAGCAGCAGAAGAACCTGTCTTCATTTGTACATCCCCTCAGGCTTTAAATCCATTTAAAAAATGGACTGAAGCAATCACTAAAGGGATTTGCACCCCAATAAAATCACCATTTGAAAGACAGCTCTGCTGCTCAATGAAAATTCGTCATAGTTCAAGTGTTTCTGTAATGAGAAGCAAATGTAAACTCGGCTACCTGGACCCAGCCACTGAACTTAAATCATTATTTCCCAATCAAAAAAGAACATCCTGTTTTTCTTTGGCATGCCCTGGTGTCTGTTAGCTCTGCTTTTTATAGCTTTAATTGAAATTTCATAATCACAGAGTTCAAATACAGAACAGATTTGAGTCAGGCCTTGTGAACAATATCATTCCCTTAGAGTACTTCTTTTTCAGAAAAGAATAAAAAATAAAATTCACAGGCTTTTATGAGACTTTATGCCTCTACTGATTCTTGGTATAAGAATTTTTAGTCTGAGGTAACAAGCTACTAAAGAACAGCCTGGGGCTAAACTCAATAGCGAAGTGAGAAGAAGAGGCAGGTGAGCTCACCTAGATTATAGGTTTAGGTAGTTTATTGGAGAATTAGGGGAGGGAGAAGGAAAACACTTGGGATTCAGGAAAAGCCAAAATGAATTTGGACCAAATCTGTTGTGAAGCGAACTGTGTTTTTAAAAGAAATGTAATCCATGTTTCTGACTCATTTACAATGACCTTATCAAAATGCCATGCAAAGAAAGTTATTCAGGGTTCAATAATTCTTTTGAGCTTTTAAACAGCATTTCAAAATATTTTTTCTGGTTTGATTTATAAATGAACTCAAATTCTAAAAGGTCCACCAAGGTCACTAAAATTCTCAAGAGTCATCATATTGAAAAAGAATTTAAGCTCTGCAATTTTCTCTTTCTTTACTAAGTCATTAAAATGGTTATAGGAGGTTTAATTCAGTTGGAGACTTAAAATTGCATAATTACAATCACATCAAAAATCAAGAAAAGCTCCTAGGAGTTTTTAAAGTTATTTTGCACAATCATTATTCATCATTAGAAAAGAAAAAAATTAAGAAAGTCTCTAGACTTTCTTCCTCTCTAGTGTAATACGAGTTTCCTAATGTTTCCCTGGGAACTAGAAAGAAGTTGGCATAAGACAATGCATTGCTGTATTGAAGTCCTGATGACCTGTAATTTTTCACATTCTACATCTACATTAGTTTGTTGAGAAATACTGAGGGTCAGAGATGGATTTTATTGTGCTAATTTAGCTCAAACTTTGAGCTTTAAAATGGACAAAACTCCAGTATATAAGTTTTAAAAGTCTGCCCAATGGGCTGTTAATAATATTAATGTTTGTGGGCAGAAATTCTTACAATGACATAAAAATTACCCAAATACTTTCAAAATGGCTGATTTATACTCTCTATAACAATCTACCTCTCTAAGAATTATCAAAACCTCCCTGTATGCTAATAATAGAGGGTGCTGTCTCCCCAATCACTTGATAGTCTTTTGCTTAGACTATTGTATATTCTTTATAATTGGCATTTTACTCATTCCTTTTCTTCTATAGACAGTCATCTACTAAAAAGTCTTGTAAATCCCTGGTTTAAAATCCCTCATCAACTCTCTTCACACACCAACTGCAGTCCTACTGAAACTGGTGAAATCTGTTATAAACTACAGACTGGATGACAACAAAAAGAGGTCCTACCCCTTCAATCCCAGCTGCCTGGGACTGGAAAACTTCACTTATTTCCAGAAACCCAGGCCAGACTCAAAGATTCTGTGCTTGTTGCACCTTGAATGAAGAACTATTAACTCAAGTATCCTAATGGGATTGCTTCACAGGTAAATATCTGTTTCACGTCGGTTTTGTTTCTTTTCCTCTCTATTAAAAAGTAATGGATCTTGCATCTCAACTACAATTAATTTTCTTCCTAGATATCTACACTGAATGACTACATACAGTTCCTTTGATGATTGATTTCTCATTGATATACACTACTAGAGAGCAAATCTCAAAAGGAAATGATATCTTCTTCTAGGCACATAATCAGTATGTAGGGGAATCATGTACTCCTACTTGTGATCCATTATATTCTTTTTTTAATTCTTTATTAATTACACTTTATTCACTTTGTATCCCCCCTGTGGTTCCCTCCTTCCTCTCATCTCAATCCCTTCCTTCCTCTACCCTCTGAATGCATGCCCCTCCCCAAGTCCACTGATAGGGAAGGTCTTCTTTTCCTTCCTTCTGATCCTAGTCAATTAAGTTTCATCAGGAGTGGCTGCATTCTCTTCTTCTGTGGCCTGGTTATGCTGCTTCCCCCTCATGGAGAGGTAATGAAAGAGAAGGCCAATCAATTCATGTCAGAGACAGTCCCTGTTCCTACTACAATGGAACCCACTTGGATCCTGAACTATGGACTATATCTGTTCAGGGGTCTTAGGTTATATCCATGCATGGTCCTTAGTTGGAGTATAAGTCTCAGGAAAGACCCCTGTGCTCAGATTTTTTTGGTTCTGTTTATCTCCTTGTGGAGTTCCTGTCCTCTCCAGATCTTATTGTTTCCAATTTCTTTCATAAGATTCCCTGCACTCTGCCCAAAGTTTGCCCATAAGTCTCAGCATCTGCATTGATAGTCTGCTGGGCAGAGCCTTTCAGAGGTCCTCTGTGTCAGGCTCCTGACTTGTTCCCTCTTTTCTCCTTCTGATGTCCATTCTCTTTGCCTTTCTGGATAGAAATTGAGCATTTTAGCCAGAGTTCTCCCTCTGGATTAGTTTCTTTAGGTGTACAGATTTTAGTAGGTTTTTCCTATATTATATGTCTATATGAGTGAGTATATACCGTATGTGTCTTTCTTCTTCTGAAATAGCTCACTCAGGATGATCTTTTTCAGATCCCACCATTTACCTGCAAATTTCATGATTTTCTTGTTTTTCATTGCTGAGTAATATTCCATTGTGTAGATATACCACAATTTCTGTATCTATTTTGCCACTGAGGGGCATCTGGGCTGTTTCCACTTCTGGCTATTACGAATAAGGCTGCTACAAACATGGTTGAGCAAATGTCTTTATTGTGTACTTGAGCTTCTTTTGGGTATATGCCTAGGAGTGGTATGGATGGATCTTGAGGAAGTGCTTTTCCTAGTTGTCTGAGGAAGAAGTGCCAGATTGATTTCCAGAATGATTTTAGCAGTTTATATTCCCACCTGCAGTGGAGAAGGGTTCCTTCCCCTTTCTCCACAACCTCTCCAGCATGTGCTGTCACTTGAATTTTTAATCTTAGCCATTTTGATGGGTGTAACATTAAATCTTCCGGTCATTTTGATTTGCATTTCCCTTATGACTAAGGACGATGGACATTTCTTTCAGTGTTTCTCTACCATTCGATATTCCTCTATACAAAATTCTCTGTTTAGCTCTGTACTCCATTTTTTAATTGGATTACATGATTTGTTGCTTTTCAACATCTTGAGTTCTTTTTTTCCCTTTTTTAATTTTATTTTTTTCTTATCAGTTACATTTTTTTAACTCTGTATCCCAGCCATATCCCACTCCCTCATTTTCTCCCAATCCCACCCTCCCTCCCTCATCTCCACCATGCCCCTTTCCAAGTCCACTGAGTTCTTTATATATACTGGTTATTTGTCCTCTGTCAGATACAGGGTTGATGAAGATCCTTTCTCAATCTGTAGGCAGTCGTTTCGTTCTGACAACAGTCTCTTTTGCTTTACAGAAGCTTTTCAGTTTCATGAGGTCCCATTTATTGATTGTTGCTCTTAGAGCCTGTGCTGTTGGTGTTCTGTTCAGGAAGTTGTCTCCTGTGCCAATGAGTTCAAGGCTCTTCCCCACTCTTTCTTCTAAGCGATTTAGTGTGTCTGGTTTTATGTTGATGTTTTTGATCCACTTGGACTTTAGTTTTGTGCAGGATGATAAGTATGGATTTATTTGCATTTTTATACATGTAGACATCCAGTTAGAACAGCACCATTTGTTGAAGATGCTGTCTTTTTTCCATTGAAAGTTTTTGGCATCTTTGTAAAAAATCAGGTGTGCATGAGTGTGTGGATTTATGTCAGGGTCTTCTATTCGATTCCATTGATCCACCAGTCTGTTCCTTTGCTAGGACCATGAAGTTTTTAAAACTGTTGTTCTATAGTACAGCTTGATATCAGGGATGGAGATACTTCCAGAAGATCTTTTATTATGGAGAATTGTTTTAGCAGTCCTAGGTTTCTTGTTCCATATGAAGGTGAGAATTTTTTTTCAAGGTCTGTAAAGAATTGTGTTGGAAATTTGATGGGAATTATATTGAACCTATAGATTGGTTTTGGTAAGAGGGCCATTTTTTCTATGTTACTCCTGCCAAGCCATGAGCATGGGAGAGCTTCCCATCTTCTGATATCTTCTTCTAATTCTTTCTTCAGAGATTGGAAAGTTTTTTCATACAAGTCTTTGACTTGGCTTGGTTAGGTTCACACCAAGGTACTTTATGTCCTTTGTGGCTACTGTGAAGGGTGTTGTTTCCCTAATTTCTTTCTCAGCCCTTTTGTCTTTTGTATACTGGAGAACTACTGATTTTTTTTTTTTAGTTAATTTTCTATCCAGCCAATTTGCTGAAGGTTTTTATCAGCTGTAGGAGTTCCCTGGTAGAATTTTTGATGTCACTCAGGGATAGTATCATATCATCTGCAAATAGTGATACTTTGACTTCTTCCTTTCCAATTTGTATCCCCTTGATCTCCTTCAGTTGTCTTATTAATCTAGCAAAGACTTCCAGAACTATCTTGAAGAGATATGAAGAGAGTGGGCAGCTTTGCTTTGTCCCTGATTTCAGTGGGATTGATTTAAGTTTATTTCCATTGAGTTTGATATTAGCTATAGGCTTGCTGTATATTGCCTTTACTATGTTTAGGTATGTGCCTTGTATCCCTGATCTCTCCAGTACTTTAAATATGAATGGATGTTGGATTTTCTCAAATGCCTTTTCAGCATCTAAGGAGATGATCATGTTTTTTTTTTTCTCCTTTTTATGTGGTGGATCACATTGATGAATTTCTGTATATTGAACCACACTGGCATGCTTAGGATGAAGCCTACTTGGTCATAGTGGATGATATCTTTGATGTGTTCTTGTATTCGGTTTGCAAATATTTTGTTGAATATTTTTGCATCAATGATCATAAGGGAGGTTGGCACAAAATTCTCTTTCTTTTTGGGTCTTTGTGTGGTTTAGGCACCAAGGTGACTGTGGCTTCATAGAATGATTTTGGTAGTGTTCCTTCTGTTTCTATTTTGTGGAATAGTTTGAAGAGTTTTGGTGTTAGCTCTTCTTTGAATGTCTGGTAGAATTCGGCGCTGAAACCATTTGGTCCTGGGCTTTTTTTGCATGGTGGACTTTTGATGTCAGCTTCTACTTCCTTAGAGGATATAGGACTATTTAATTGGTTTACCTGGTCTTGATTCAGCTTTGGCATGTAGAATCGGTCAAAAAAAATTGTCCATTTCATTTAGATTTTCAAAGTTTGTGGCATATATTCATTTAAAGTAAGACCTAATTATTGTTTGTATTTCTTCAATGTCTGTGGTTATATCCCCCATTTCATTTCTAATTTTGTTGATTTGGATAGTGTCTCTCTGCCTTTTAATTAGTTTGGATAAGAGTTTGTCTATCTTGTAGATTTTCTCAAAGAACCAGCTCTTGGTTTCATTGATTCTTTCAATTCTTTTATTTGTTTCTAATTGATTGATTTCAGCCTTGATTTTGATTATTTCCAGCTGTGTACTCCTCTTTGGTGTGTCTGCTTCTTCCTTTTCTAGGGATTTTAAGTGAGCTAGTAAGCGTGCATGAGATGTTTCGAATTTCTTCTTGAAGGCACTTAGTGCAATGAACTTTCCTCTTAGCACTGCTTTATTGTGTCCCATAAGTTTGGGTATGTTGTGCCTTCATTTTCATTGAATTACAGGAAGTCTTTAATTTCTTTCTTTATTTCTTTTCTGACCCAGCTGTCATTTAGCAGCAAGTTGTCTAGTTTCCATGTGTGTGTAGGCTTTTTGCTATTTTTGTCATTGAGGTCCATCTTTATTTCATGGTGATCAGATAAGATACAAGGGATTATTTCAGTCTTCTTGTATCTGTTGAGTCTTGCTTTGTGACCAACTATGTGGTCTATTTTGGAGCAGGTTCTATGAGGTGCTGAGAAGAAGGTAAATTCTTTTGTATTTGGGTGAAAGGATCTGTAGATGTCTGTGAGGTCCATTTGATTCATGACCTCTGTCAGTTATTGTTTGTTTAATTTCTGTTTTGTTGACCTGTCCTTTGTTGAGAGTGGAGTGTTGAAGTCTCCCACTATTTATGTGTGGGGGTGTATGTCTGGTTTGTTTTATTAAAGTTTCTTTTACAAATGTGGGTGCCCTTGCATTTGCGGCATAGATGTTCAGGATTGTGATATTCTCCTGGTCTATTTTTCCCTTGATGTGTATGAAGTGTCCTACTGTATCTCTTTTGATTAATTTCAGTTGAAAATCTATTTTATTAGATATTATAATGGCTACTTCTGATTGCTGTTGGGTCCATTTGCTTGGAAAACTGTCTTCCAGCCTTTCACTTTCAGGTAATGTCTATCTTTGTGATTTAGGTGTGTTTCTTGTATGCAACAAACTGTTGCGTCTTGTTTATGCATCCATTCTGTTATTGGAGAGTTGAATCCATTGATGCTGAGGGAGATTAATGACCAGTGTCTGTTAGATACTTTAATAGTGATGTTGGCTATTTTAGTATGCTTGTGTGTTTGGCTACTTTTTGTATTGCTGTAGTGAGATTATTTATTTCCTGTGTTTTCTTGAAAGTAGTTAGTTTTCTTGGGTTGTATTTTTCCTTCCAGTATCTTCTGTTACACTGGTTTTGTGTGTATGTATTGTTGAAATTTGTTTTTGTCATTGAATATCTTGTTTTCTTCGTCTATGAGGACTGAGAGTTTTGCTATAGTAGCCTAGGCTGACATCTGTGTTCTCTTAGCGTCTGCATGATATCTTTCCAGACCCTTCTGGCTTTCATAGTCTCTGTTGAAAAGTCAGGTGTGATTCTAATGGGTTTGCCGTTATATGTTACTTGGCCTTTTTCCCTTGCAGCTTTTATTATTTTTTCTTTGTTCTGTATACTTACTGTTTTGATTATTATGTGGTGGGAGGATTTCCTTTTCTGGTCTAATTTATTAGGTGTTCTGTAGGCCTCTGGTATTATTATTGGCCTCCCCTTTAAGTTGGGGAAATTTTCTTCAATGATTTTGTTGAAAATATTTTCTGGGCCTTGGAGGAGGGAATCTTCTTTTTTATTTATCTTTTTTATTTTATTTTTTTGAATTTTATTTTTTTCTTATCAGTTACATTTTATTAACTCTGTATCCCAGCCGTGTCCCGATCCCTCATTCCCTCCCAGTCCCTCCCTCCCTCCCTCATCTCCACCGTGCCCCTTTCCAAGTCCACTGATAGGGGGGACCTCCTCCCCATTCATCTGATCCTGTTTTATCAGGTATCTTCAGGACTGGCTGCAAAGCTCTTCTCTGTGGCCTAACAAGACTGCTCCTCCCTTGAGGGGTGGGGAGGCCAAAGAGCCAGTCATTGAGTTCCTGTTAGAAATAGTCCTTGTTCCCCTCACTTTGGGAAACCAATTGGTTACTGAGCTACCACAGGCTACATCTGAGCAGAGGCTCTAGGTTACATTCATACATGGTCCTTGGTTGCATGTCAGTCTCA
>NW_026586550.1:1635562-1670153 GCF_907164565.1 Psammomys obesus
GAATGCTTCCCACGCCCTGGGAGCCTCCCCTCACCTGGGAAACAAGATCGATCGCTGTTGTTTTAGGGCCCAGAGTTCAGTCTCCTGGTCGCTGCATGGAGTGTGTTGTTCTGCTTCTCAGACAGGGTGTTCTCCCGGTGCCGACATCTTGCCCCCCCCTGAAAGTTTTCTGGGAATCTTCTTATTCCTCTATCACTGTTATTCTTAGGTTTCATCCTTTCATGTTGTCTTGGATTTCTTGGGCGGTTTGTGCCAGGAATTTTTTAGATATATTATTTTCTTTGACAGATATATCGATTTCTTCCATTGTATCTTCCACACCTGAGATTCTTTCTTCCATATCTTGTAATTTGTTGGTTATGTTTACCTCTGTAGTTCCTGTTTTCTCCCCTAAGTTCTTTCTCTCCACAATTTCCTCCATTTGTTTTTTCTTCAATTTTTCAAATTCTATCTTCAGATCTTGAACCGTTTTTTTTTTTTATTTCCTTCACCTGTCTGTCTGTATTTTCCTGTTTTTCTTTCAATTCCTTCCCCTGTTTCTTTCAATTCCTTTGCCTCTTTCTCTTTCTTTTATTTCTTTCAGTGATTTATTTCCTCTCTGCAAGCCACAAACTGTTTGGCTGCCTCTTACTATATTTCTTTATGGATGGCCATAATCTGTTTTATTATATCTTTCCCTAATTCTTTACACATTTTATTTGCTTCCTCCAGTAACCTCTTCATAAGCATAGATGTAAGATCATCTTCTTGAATTTCACTTATTTTAGGGTGTCCAGGGTTATTTGGTCCTGGATAACTGGTTTCTGGGTTTGCCATATTGCTTTGCTTTTTGTTGGTTGTGCTTTTTTGCTGTCCTCTACCCATCATTCTGTCTCAGGTGTTGTCTGTTAATATCTGGTGTCTTCTGGGCCCTGGGGTGGGGAGAATCCACTTGGTGGGTTCTGAAATTCTCCTCTGCTTTTTGGGTATCATCAACTGAGTGGTGGTGCTTCTCCAGAATTGTCACTTCAGGCGTATGGACCTGTGTGGTAATTCGTGTTCAGGAAGGACCTCCTCTCATCAGGAGAGTTCCTGGTGATGGCTGCCCTGCTGCTGAGTTTCTTGCTCTGAATTTAGTGAGCAGAAGCTGTTGCTCTTAAGGTGTAATTGTTGGGTGCAGCCCTCTTGAAGAGCCAGGGATTCCCACAGTTTTGTCAGTTTAGCTAGGGATAACTGGTTGAAATTTGGAGCACTATCTGAGGGCCGCTGTGATGGCACTTCGGCTTTTGTAGGTCTGAGGATGCAGCTATGTGCCCCAGTGCCCTAGTGGTACTCAATAATGGCAGGTGAGCACTGTGCTCATGCCTGTAGTAGAAGGCTAGAGCCTAGAGTCTGTGTGAATCCAGAAAGTCTTCTGGAGCTGGGTGTCCTGAGGGTTGGACCTGATAATCCCCCAGCTGTGGGGTTTTCTTCCTGACAGGTACACCTAGTCTTTGCTTTGGGGACAGCCATTCTGTCTGTGTTGGCGAGTACAACCTGCAGGCACAGACTTGTGTGGCTCTGCCTTTCTGGCAATTGGGTGCCTGGGTGTCTGCTGAAACTGAGTAATTTTTCCCGAGACCTTTTCGGGGTGGTGGTATCGGCTGAGTGCTCTGAGGATCACACCTATTGTTCCCCTCCTTGTGGGTTTGCATCTGACAGAGAAACTCAGTCTCTGGTGCCCTGGGGTCCACAGTTCTGTCTGGGACAGCCAGTCAGGCGCTCAGGCAGGACTCTGTGCAGGCACCTGGGTCCCTGGCTCTGGCTCTGTGCTGGCTCCTGGGTGCCCTTGGAACCCCGGGTCTTTTCCAGGGAATGTCTGGGTGACCTAAGGTCTGTCACAATCATTTCATGCACCATGGAGTTATTTCAGTTATAGCAGTCTCTGATGTTGTGGTGCCCACTGTTCAGTCTGGGACAGTGATCAGAGCATGCAGGTGTGTGGCTCTGGACTGATGACCAAGCACCTGGTGGAAATGAGATCTCTTCTATAGTTTAGCTGGGTGAGTTGAAGCTGATTGAATCCCCCACCATGGGCTCTCCTCTCACCTAGGAAACACAATCACTTGTGTTTTAGGGCCATGAGTTTTGACTGCTGGTCACTGTGCCAATCCTGCTGTGCTGCTGGTAAGAATGAGAGACGTCCTGGCACGGCCATCTTGAAAGTCTGGATACATGATATTCTTTTATTATTATTATTATTATTATTATTATTATTATTATTATTATTTACACTTTATTCATTTTGTACCACCCACAAGCCCCTCCCTTCTCCCCTCCCAGTCCCACCTTTTCCCCCTTTCTGAATGCATGCCCCTCCCCAAGTCCATTGATAGGGGAGGTCCTCCTCTCCTTCTTTCTGATATTAGTCTATCAGTTCTCATAAGAAGTGGCTGCATTGTCAGGGTTCTAGGTTATATCCACGGATAGTCCTTGGTTGGAGTATGAGTCTCTGGTAAGTTCCCTGTGTTCAAATTTTCTTGTTCTGTTGCTCTCCTTGTGGAGTTCCTGTCCTCTCCAGCTCCCACTATCTCCTACTTCTTACATAAAATTCCATTCACTCTGCCCATCAGTTGGCCATCAGGCTCAGCATCTGCTTTGACAGTCTCCACTGCAGAGGCTTTCAGAGGCCCTCTGTGGCAGGTTCTGAGGTTGTTTCCTGTTTCCTTCTGGCTTTCAGAGGCCCTCTGTAGCAGGTTCCTAGGTTGTTTCCTGTTTTCTTCTTCTTCTGATGTCCATCCTCTTTGCCTTTCAGGATGGGGATTGAACATTTTAGTTAGGGTCCTCTCTTTTGCTTAGTTTGTTTAGATGTACAGATTTTAGTGTGTTTATTCTATGTTGTATGTTTATATGAGTGAGTATATACCATGTGTGTCTTTTTGCTTCTGGGACAACTCACTCAGGATGATCCTTTCCAGGTCCCACCATTTACCTGCAAATTTCATGATTTCCTTATTTTTCATTGCTGAGTAATACTCCATTGTATGGATGTACCACAGTTTCTGCATTCATTCTTCAGTTGAGGGGCATCTGGGCTGTTTCCAGCTTCTGGCTATTACAAATAAAGCTGCTACAAAGATGGTTGAGCAAATGTCCTTTTTGTGTACTTGCGCCTCTTTGGGGTATATGCCTAGGAGTGTTATGGTTGGATCTTGAGGAAGTGCTATTCCTAGTTGTCTGAGAAAGCACCAGATTGATTTCCAGAGTGGTTGTACAAGTTTACATTCCCACCCATCCTGCTGTGCTGCTGGTAAGAATGAGAGTTGTCCTGGCACAGCCATCTTGCAAGTCTGGATACATGATATTCTTAAGTGTGTTATCTTGATATTCTTAAATGTTAAAGTCTTTCAGAGTTGGTTGTTCAGCTTCTGTCAGAATTGACTTTTACCCCTTTTCACATGGACCATCTTCTCCAGTTATCTATGAGTCAGACGTCAAGCCTACCAAGACAAATTTGAGAAAAGAATGGTTGTGGATTCCACCTATTATATGTCACTTTATTCATGTTGTAAGTTTACTCACCTAAAATGCAATCATATTATCTTTTTACCTCCTTGCTCTTCGTTTCTGCAGTCATGGTAGTATAGTTTACCTTGTATTGCAAAGAACTTATAGGATTTCATGTTATAGCTGTAAAGATTTGGGGTACTACAAAAAATTAAGACTAGAAAGGAGAGTTTGCACAGCTCTTGAGCATGCAGTCACAACTGCTTTGGCTGATGTGTGCAACTGACATGCTGTAACTAGAAAATACTGTTTACTTGTGTCTTCTGCCTCCTCTGGCTGTTACAGTTTTTCTTATTCTGTTTTTGCAATGATCCCTAAGACTTGGGAGGAGAAGGTGTGATACTGATGTTCCATATAAGGTGGTACATTCAGTCGTGAATTCTTCTCTACATTTTGGCAATTGTGGGTTTCTTTATCAATTACCATCTACTAACAAATCACACTTTTCTGATGTGGGCTGACAGATGCAATAATCTATCTATATTATGATAACTTGTTAAAAATATACTGTATAAAATTTTCACAGATTGATAAAAACATTAAGTTGCTTAAAAACAGAGATAAATGAAAATTTACTCTAACAACAAATTATAGCCTTTTAATAATAAACCTTTTCTATTATTTATTTGGAATAGCAAACAAAACTCTATGGTTGTAATCTTCATACCATTAGGGGAAAAAGGCAAGTTGTTTTTAAAAACAGTAAGAATGTATAAAATGAGGAATCATAATGATATTTTATCATTGAAAACCAAGCTTAGGCTATTCACATTATGTTACTATGTTGATAGGCAGTCATATAACATAATTCAAACGTAGAAATGTAAATGCACTGAAAATTATTCTTGGTGTAGCAATTGTATCAGCATAGTTTACAAACATGTATCACTCATAATTACTTCTGTATCAGTCATCTTTGTTGTTTAATTCATGAAAACAAAATAAGTAATATTGAAGTAATAAGTTCTGAGTTTCCTCTAGGCCAGTGATTCTCAATCTGGGGTTTGCAGAGCCTTTATGGGTCATATGTCAAATATTCTGCACATCGGAAACTTTTGATTCAGAACAGTAGTAAAATTAGAATTATGAAATAGCAATGGAATAATTTTACATTCATGGGTCACCATGCCATGAGGAATTGTATTAAAGGGCTAAAGCATTAGAAAGGTTGAGAATCACTGTTCTAGACTGAAATGTGGATCATGGGATTGGTGAGGGCTGGAGATTATTAGATTATTAGGAATACATGATAATAAAAAGGAAGTAATTATTTCCACTAATCACCTATATTCAGAAATTTTTCACATATCTTTCTTCAATAGCAACAGCAGTGTTTGGATTTAGTTTTGAACTTGTCATACTGAAGATAAAATTTTTCAACTTTCTCCTTGAAGAGAAACTGCATCTACCAATGAGATATTAACATGGAAAATCACCAGTGAAAATTTTCTGGGTGTAAGCCAACTACATTTTTTAAAGCAAGGCCTAGAGCAATTCATTTGTTGTTGTTGTTGTTGTTGTTTGGACACGTGGAGTTGATGGATGATGCCAGCAACTAAAGTAAGATTGGTCAAAGAGCAGGCAAGCTGCTTTAAGAATACCCTAAAGCACAATTGTCAGCCTAAATCTTGGTTTCTGAAAGATCAAAACAAATTAACATTTGGCTCAATAGTCAAAAGAAGTTTATGTGAAGCAAGTTACACCAACTAATCACTTCACACTGAATATTAACTTAACCCATATCAGTGATGTGTACACCATCTGTATGCTTCACACAGGTGAATGAGTTTATTATAACAACCATGCAGTTCTCACTAGGGGAAATCAAGGACTATTATTAGAAATGAAGAGTAGAGCTGGAGGCAAGACTATGAGAAAATAAATATAATAGTCCAAATTCTTTGTTTTAGTCCTGTTTATTTAGGAATCAGCCTCTGTTGTGTTTAGCATGCTAGATTAGTTTCAATAGACCAAAGTTATTGCAAAAATGTTCTCTACAGTCCAGAATTCTAAAGTGCAACCCTCTGCAGAAAGAACTCAGAGGTAGTCACCACATTTGGAAGCTATATAACTCATAGGAATGTTTTCAAAGTAGAATTATTCCTAAAACATTTTTGGAGAAATACATGGACATTTTTTTTTGTCAGTTAAAAATATTTAACTATGTAGAAAACATTGAAAGTCACTTCTGAAACTACTTAAAGGATTAAAACTGAAGTTTCAAGTAGAGATAAATCTGCTGGCATTAAAACAAACAAGAAATAGATTACAGTTTTAAATAAGTTCATGAAAACATTTTATCAAAATAGCTATAAAAAAGTTGTGATGAGAAGAGTGAAAGACAAAACAATAACAATATAAAAATATAGCAATAGTGGAAAGAGCTTTAAAGTCCTTAGCTTGAATAGTAATGAAAAAGAAACAATCCAGATATTTACTAAAAACACCTGCAAGGCTAGAGATTCCCAAAACTATGATAGTACATGGAGAGTGCTCAAGATACAGCAAATGGCTGATAGGCTCATGAAAATGAAGACAGTAGCATTCTACTCTTCCTACTCTCACCTCCTGACTATTAGGGACTCTCATTGGCCAGAAGTAGATTTACCACTAGACTCAGTGTCATCTTCCTTCATATAGTCATGAAAGAATGTTACAGAACAAAGAAGTCTGGTAGGACAAGCTATAGATGTTTATCCTATGATGCTAACAATTCATAAGTAAATCATAGTCAAACATTCTAAGTGTCTATTATAATCTTAATTAACTTTTGAGTTGAATATATAGTATATATTGTTACATTATGTAATTTATATATACTTATATACAACTCTACTATATACATACATATATATACATATAGACACTCATACATTTACATATGTATGTATGCATGTATGTATGTATGTATGTGTGCATGTGTAGATGCTGCTGATTTGAAGAAGGAGTGTTTTTTTCTTTAGTGAATTATTGATGTCACAGCCATTGTTAATTGTTAATGTCATTTTGATTGGTCCCAGGTGGAACATTTGGAATCTTATCCGCGTCATCTGAGGTGGATTAGTAGGTTATGCGTATTTGTTGCACTGCATATATACGGAAAGGGCAGAGGAAATGATTGAGATGACTATTTGTGAAGGCATTCCAAAGCTTTAAACATGAGGTCTGACAGATGCTGATGGGAGTCAAATATTCTAAGTACAGGCTTGGATTAAGTTGTACTCCACTGACAACATTTTCTTGTCCTCACTTTTCTTCATAGCAGTTAAAGTGTATGTATATATTGGCCTTTGGTTTCTAATGTTTGTGATAATTGGTTGTATAATGAGGTCATGGAAAAAGAAACTGCAACTTAGAGTGTAAATAAACACTATTTTTTTATATATATATACTGTTCAGGCTTATTTGGTGTTTTCATTGGCATGACACTTGGGTAGTTGGTTGCACCATCCATATGCAGATCTTACTTTTTACATAATGCAGTGTACACTACAGACACACATAATACCTAAAATAATGTCCTTTAGAACAGTTATGCACAAATGTACATAATGGACTTACACACTGGAGGCAGGTTATGACTAACTGGAGACTGGCTGGCCTAGGTGTGTTTGGTGAGGGTGTGCAGCAACAGTGACGCAGCAAGGTCCCAGGATCATTGAAGCCTGTACTCAATTGGCAGTGTGTCTTGGAAACAGTGGTTTGTCACCCTAACCATGTTTCCACTACACAAGTACCACATAACATCAGGGTAAAGCTGTGAAAATTGAGATTTTTTCTAGACCACCTGAACCCAACTGCACTAGCCACAGCTCAGATGAAGGGAAGACAGAGTATGGTCTCCATAGAAGCCCTGCTGCAGCCTGGACAGTGAAGTGCAAGGACCTGGGGAGAGTTAAGATTTACAGCTTTTTCTGAGTGCCCCAGAGTGTGTCTGCAGTCTTCAGGCAGGCTTCCTCTTCAGGAGTCAGTCACCATCACAACATCTGAGATTCCATTCTGTCCCAGGACACAAGGGACACTGAAGAAGACATCATCCTTGATCCCATAGAGACTCTTAATCATGGTGGAAATGGGATGCACCTGCCTAAGATTATTATGCTCTCAGCCACATCTGTCAGAGAGAGGCTACTGGCCCAAGATGTATAGCCTTTCACTCTGATGACATCACAGGCCCTGTCAACTACCTGCTTTTGAACTCCTTCCACTCATCCTTGTCTGTGTCAGTGCTCACTTCTGGGTTCACATTCTTTAGGGAAATACTGGCAAAATTCTCACCACTCCATACAGGCACACTGGAGTCTCCATGCTCCCCTAAAACCCACTCATGACAGCTTAGTGGGTAAATGCCCAGCCTTTCTTTCATCATGCAATAGATCCAGTGGAATCCAGATTGAAACCACTTCCAATGACTCAGTTTTTGGGAAACTTTTCCAAACCACATAGGTCAAGATATCCGCTGGATTGGAAAGAACAAGCAGCTTGCACTTTGGACTGAAATTCACCAACCCCAACAAACATAATCTTGTTCTGCAAGCCCGTTCTTCTCTAAAAAGATTCACAATCAGCTGGCCCTTGAGGGATGCCATCTTGGAATTTGAAACTTTTAGGACTACTGGTACACAATGCAGGGTGTCGGGCACTCAGCAGTGTGGTCAGGACTCAGCTATAGTAGTTCCAGTGAATAAACAACATTTTAAAATGTCCTCCTATGGAAGAGAGGCCTTACCAGGTCACAGAGGAAGGCAATTCAGCCAGTCCTGATGAGACCTGATAGACTAGGATCAGAGAGAAAGGGAGGAGGACCTCCCCTATCAGTGGACTCGGGGAGGTCATGAGTGGAGAAAAAAGAGGGTGGAATTGGGAGGGGGTATGAGAGGGGACTACAGCTGGGATACAAAGTGAATAAATTATAATAAAAATAAATAAATTAATTAAAAATTTAAAAAGTCCTCCTATTAACAGCTCACATAACTTACAATCAGTATAATATATTGCCTTTGTTTTGGTAATGATGAATATAGAACACAATAGTATAATCAAATTAAATGATTTATAAACAAGCAGATTTTATGGAATCATAAAAAGCATGCATATTAAATATTATAATTTTAGAATATTATAATTTAATATGAGTTAAATATTTCTGCAATGGAAAAAACAAATCTAAAAGTAATAAAGTATCATTTAGTATACTGCAAGTATATTTTTCTATAGTTTTACTTCTGGAAAAATGGTGTGAAAATTTGTATCCTACCATATCTACTAAGTGAAACCAAACAAAGTGTTTTAAAACAAATGTAAAAAGATTCTGAAAGTTAAAGAAGAAAGTAATACTGAACAGTGCCAAAGTGATGTAGGAAAAACATAGCTGTGAATTTTCTGCGGTAGTTTGCTTTCCTGCATTGGTGTGGAAAAAAATGGGTATGAATAGAAAACAAAATGTACAGATGTTTCTTCAAGGAAAGAGTCTTTGAAACAGTTGATTCATGAAGATAAAACCTATTAGATGATAGAATCCTGTAGTCAAATACCATCAAATAAAAATGTCTTTCCAAATTCAATGCCAAGAAGCCCTGAAAGGAAAGATTGGACTCTAACCTCAAAAGGTAGCATAACTTTCAGACAAGATTCTCCACAGAAAAGGTAAAGCCAACCAAATAAGGGCTACACATATAAAACTACAAAATTTATATTTGGAATCACGAACACCCAGAACTTCTGATTATGACTGATTTTGAAAGCAATATATTTAAAGATCTTACTAGGGAAACCACTTGGAGAATGATCTGTCATGGCTATATCTGATCAGGGGTCTAGGTTATCTCCATACATGGTCCTTGGTTGGAGTATGAGTCTCTGTAAAGACCCCTAGGACTAGGTTTTTTGGTTTTGTTGCTCTCCTTGTAGAGTTCCTGTCACCTCCAGTTCATTCTATTTCCCTCTTCTTTGATAAAATTCCATACAGTCTGCCTAAAGTCTGGCTATAAGTCTCAGCATCTGCTTCCATACCTCGATCAGTAGAGGCTTTCAGAGGACTTCTGTGGTAGGCTCCTTTCCTGTTGCCTGTTTTCTCCCTCTTACAATGTCTATCCCATTTGCCTTTCTGAATGAAGATTGAGCAACAAGCAGAAGACCATCATTTTCCTTAGAAAGAGAATGGTTGACACTGGAATTGATGTAACAAGCCCTCACTGGAACATATTTACACATCCTCCCATTCCAAATACGCATAATGACAAGGAAGGATCTGTCATTTTT
Source organism: Psammomys obesus (assembly GCF_907164565.1). Taxonomy (NCBI): domain Eukaryota; kingdom Metazoa; phylum Chordata; class Mammalia; order Rodentia; family Muridae; genus Psammomys; species Psammomys obesus. The sequence goes on from NW_026586550.1 coordinate 1,645,349, forward strand.
ACCATTGATGAATAGGAAAACAAATATGCAAATAATTGGAAAAATATACTGAGATGATACATGAATTAGACTTTAGTTTTTGATACCTTGACATATTTTCTTAAGGTAATTATTATCAAACTCTCAAAAAATATTTTTTTGAGTTTTGGGTTTGGTTTACATGTACATGAAATTACTCTAAATGTATGAAATAAATAGAGTACAAATAACTGAAAAATAAATTGAAGATAAAAGCTTAAAGTGAGAGGAATTAGTTTCAACTGTCAGCAATCTGGTAAACAACTAAAAGTACTGACAGTGTTGTTCAGAGTGCTTGTTATTGTAGAACCTGTCTGCATTTTCAGCACCCATGTCCAAGTCCAGTGAATTGGATTCTCTCTTCTGACCCATTCAAGAACATACACTCATGTGCACATATCCACACAACACACAAAAAAATATGACCATAATGGAAAATAATACAAATACCTAAAATAAAAGATAACAATTGATACCAAAATTATTTTCCTTTATTCAGATGACTTTGAAATAAAAAGAACAACACTTAAATTATTAAATATTAAGTATACTATAATCAAATATCATTGAATTAAAACTAGTTCCTTGCCTCAAACTCAAAATGTCTTATATATTTACAGTAAGCAATATAAAATGGTAATATACTAAAGAGTCAAATAGCAGTCTAGTATTATTCCATTTATTACATTAACATAAAACCTTATAAAATTAATTCTATTATTATTATTATTATTAACATTACATCCCAGTTGTAGCCCTTCCCACATCTTTTCCTGGTCCCACCCTCACTCCCTCTTCTACCCTATCACTCTCCCCTAACCCACTGATAAAGGAAGTCCTTCTCCCCTTCTATCTGACCCAAGCCTATCTGGCCTCATCAGATCTGCCTGGCTTCTCTTCCTCTGTAGGCTGGATAATTCACTACACCAGTGGGAACTGATCCAAGGACTGGCAACTGAGTTCATGTCAGAGACTGTCTTTGCTCGCCTTATTAGGGAACCCACCTGGAAACTGGGCTGCCTATGGCTTACATATGAGCAGGGCTTCTAGGTCCTCTCCATGCATGGTCCTTGGTAGAAGCATCAGTTTCTACAGGCCCCCCCTCCCCAGGCCCAAGTTTTTTGGCTTTGTTGGTCTTCTTCTGGAACAACTGTACCCTCCAGGTCTTTCTATCTCCTCCTTCTTCCATAAGACTCCCTTCACTCAGCCCAAAGTTTGGTTTTGATCTGCTTTGATACCCTGCTGGATGGAGTCTTTTAGAGGACATCTGTGGTAAGGTCCCATCCTGTTCCCACTCGTCTGTCACTTCCAGTGTCTATCCTGTTTTCTCTTCTGAATGATAATTAAACATCTTCCCTAGAATCTTCCTTAATTTTTTTAGCTTATTTAGATCTGTAGACTTTAGTTTGTTTACCTTATATTATATGGCTAATATCTGCTTATAAGTGAGTATATTCCCATGAGTATATAGCATGTGTTACCTCACTCAAAATGATCTTTTCTAATTCCCACCATTTGCCTACAAATTTAGTGATTTTCTTGTTTTTCATAGCTGAGTGTTATTCCACAGTGTAAATGTACCACAATTTCTGTATCCATTCTTCCACTGAAGGACATATAGGTTGTTTCCAGGTTCTGTGTATTAAGAATAAAGCTGATATGAACATAGTAGAGCTAATGTCCTTGCTGTATGATTGAGCATTTTTTTGTATATATATATCTAGATCAGAAGGAAGGAGAAGAGGACCTCACCTATCAGTGGTCTTTGGGAGGGGCATGTGTGAAGAAGGGAGAGGGTGGGTAGGATCGGGAGAGGAGGAGGAAGGGGCTTATGGGGAGATACAAAGTGAATAAAGTGTAATTAATAATAATAATAAATAAAAAATAAATTAAAAAATAGGAAAATAAACAAAAGTCCTTCCTCACAGCTCATTGACAAGACTGAGTGCAAAGAAACTGAAATTTCCATCACTGCTGGTACATAGGAAAACAGCCATACTCACTCTAGAAAACATCTTGGTATTACTCTGTGCTGTTAAATTTATACATGCCCTTCAGCCCAGGAATTCCACCCTTCATTCGTTTTCTAAATAATCCTACATATGTGTGTCCCAAGATCCTTGTAAAAAGATGTTTTACTTCTGCAAAATTTTTGTGTAATAGCTCAAATCTAGAAGCCCAATTTCAAATAGTGATCCACACAGAAAATGGATCAGTATGTGTTTTTATATTCATATGAAACTACTATACAGAAATTAATCACAATCACACTGAAAGGAAAGTAAACTGTTTTGGCACACGGCAGCATAAGTTAACTTCATTCGCTCACATAATACTGGGCAAGAAACACAAGAATCAAGGCCACAGAACTCCATTAATAGAAAGTTAAACCAGACCTACTTTAACTGAAGGATGCATGCACAGGTATCAAAACAGGGAAAAATCAAGGAGACAATGATATCAAATGAAAGGGGCTTAACAGGAATGGAAGTACATAGTCTTATTCATAACTATTATTTAACTGTATATTTATATTTAAAGCACTTTTTTATGTATGATACATCCTATAATAACATCTGTAAAAAATGAAATAAATGTAATAATTGAAGGGGCAAAAAAACACAAACATAAACACAAACATATACACACATGTACACACACACACATGTAATAAAATTTAATGAAGAGATGATAAGCATAATGAAATCTATACACCTAAAGAAGATAAACAAGAAAGAGGACCCCGGGGTAAGATGATCAATCTTCACTTAGAAAGACAAATGGGATGTGCATTGGACATAGGAGGTACAGGGGAGTTGAGTTGAGAATTTGAAGAAATTAATTATCCTCCTGCTATCATTCATTGAGTCACTCACTAACATTATTTTATTCATTCAAGTATTATTGAGCTATGTACATGCCCCATATGGAAATGAATATGTACTATCAAAGGCTTAAAAGCTAATTCTAATGCAGGTAAAAAGACCTCTACATTGAAGCTTAAGCCAGGATCTAGAATAAGTTGTTAATTTATTTTTATTTTAAAGAATTTGTATAAAATATGTTTATTGTACACAAATGAATATGTGACTGAAGTAAAAGCTGACTGCAAACAGATCTCAACCTCAGGAGTTTGTGGCCTACATCTAATAACAATGTACTTTGTATTGGTTCATAAGCTACTGAAGAATCTCAGTTTTAGATCACATACTGCTTAAAAGTTAGAGATCAGAAATGCCTCAAGACAAGTGTTATTTGTGTCTGTCTTACCAAGAATATATTGCCAGGACTTTTATGTGTCAATTCAATCTGTTCTATGGACCATTTCTACAGTTCAAATAGTTTTCCAACTTGAACTCCATATAACTCCTTAGGCCAGCCCAGTGACTGCACGGAAGAATTCTCCTACATGCAGAGACACTCCAGCAGGAGCATGTAACTTAGAGGACAAAAGGAACAACCATTCAATGATTCAGAAGTGGACACATTCAAGAAATCAGTTCACATGCAGCAATTCTCAAACTGTTTTTCAATACACCTCAAAAGACACTGGACTTAGCTCTAATATTGTGGACTCTGGATGTCTATACATCATTGTGTAACTTCATGATGTCTTCCTCTGATAAGGAAATGAAAATAGGTAAACCTATTTATATAGAAATATAGTATATTATATATAGTATAGAAAGTGAGAAGAAACTTCAGTTAGAATTACAATACCAAGTTCTGGGAACCAAGGAGAAGACAGAATGTAAAGAAGGAATGATACAAAATAAGATACTTAATGAAAGTCTTTAAAGGATAAAAAGCTGTTATCAATATATTTATCTATAAGAAACATTCCAGAAAGTATTTCAGTAAAAATGTTAAACTTTTCTCTCCTTGGTTTCAAGGATATAGATATGATTAAAACAGTAGAGGCTTGTGAGTAGACAAATAATTTATATTAGGAAAGTATAAATTAGCTATAATAGCCTGAAGACAAGGTACAAAAAAAATGGCAGTGTTGATATGTACTTATATAAACAATGTGAAATTTAAATATAACTTGTTTTTCCAAGAAATATACACTAAAAATGTTCCTGAATATTTTGGAAAGAAAAAAAAAATAAAATTATTGGAAGTGTCCTTGATGAACAGAATGAATCACTCTAAAATAACAGATTAGGGAAAGATTGACATTGGAATACAGAAATAGAGAAACCATGAGGCAGGCAGGCAGGTATACTGGAGGGGTAACCCTGATGGAAATGTAAATACTCAACTGCACCAGGACTCAAGATGGCTCTTCAGTGAAGAACTTCAGTGAGGGAATGAATAAGAGGAAGCATGTATGTTGTTTGAGCTGTAGATATACACACATGCAGAAAGAAGAATGGAGAGCATTACATGAGAATCCAACAATTTGTGAAAATATTCAGAGTCAGGAAAATATTTCCTTGTCTCTCTCCATCAGTGTCAAGTGCAGAGTTGAGGATCCTTTATGGTAACTATTGAAAACAGGTGAAAGAAGGCTTCTAGAGATAGTTTGTAAATAACTGTTCATTTAGAACTATGGGATAATTTTTCCCCTGGGATAAGAATCTTTAAGCAAGAGAAGAACAGTGTAAAATTTCTTTATCTAACATAATACCAGCAGCCAGACAAGAACTGATGGATTTAGATGAGGGAAAAATAAAACAGCTAGATCCTCAAAGCACTTTCTGAGATAGAATCTACATTTGATAACTGAGCAAATGCATGTTGTAAAGAAGAGGATCAGCAGAGCACAATTGTAAGGGAAGAAAAAGAGATTTTAGCAACTGTGTGTGTAATCCAAGGTCCTTCTAAATCCCACTTGGAGTTTCTGCCTTGCAAAAGTCCATTCATTTAAAATAGAAAAAAAAATTACTTTCAAAATGGAAAATCTTCATTTTTTTTAGTGTATATGTTATTCTAGATACAGTGTAAAGCACTAGAGAAATGAATAAAATTATATTTTTGCATGCCAAACATTCACAGCCTTCTGGTAATATTAAAGTAATAGACAAGAACAAACTGGTAGGTTAAAGGTATTACTATCAATAGAGTTCAAAAGTAATGCTTGGCTGACTATGTATTAAGGTCACTTTTCCCAGAGATGATTAAGAATAAAGGGAATGTTTGGTAAAGGAGAAAGAATCAAGTATACACATTCCAGATGACCAACTAAATATTTTTGCATACTTGAAGAGTTAGAGAGGGATTGTTTTTGGAGGAACATCATGGTGAAATGTAGGAAGGTCAAATTACGTACGTAAGAAAAGCTGTGAATGTTGTGCCACAGATATTGTCAATAGCCTCAGTCTCCTGATGCTGCTCTAACAATATACCCAAAACTGGAATATTTATTGTGCACAGAAGTGTTTTTTTTCCCCCACAGTTCTGAAAGCTTGGAATTTCAAAACCAAGGAGAGACAGATTTTATGCCCATGAGGCTCTGCTTCCAAGTAGCAGAAAGCTACTGTGGAACCCTCAGAAAACAGAAAGAAAAAGGAAAAGCAACGTTCCCTTTAACTTATTTTAAAAGAGGATTAACAATAATTTTAAGGATTTTATTCTCATGAAATCATCGCTTCCTATAGACACAGGTGCTTAGTACTGTGACTTTGGTGATTAAATTTCAACATACAATCTAGTGAGCCTATTCAGACCACAGTCCCATGATGATTCTAGTTATAACACTAGAGTAATAAAATGACAAAGTCAGTATCTTTTTAGAACTTACCACTTGTCAAAAAACTGTATAATACTAATTTAAAGAAATGACACATCTTTGTCCCACACAGCTTGCAAGTCCTTAACAAAATTGAATAATTAAGATGAGCACACCAACCAATAAACAAATTAGCTGAATTAAACCTCTTCTAAGTGGGAAAATCAGCATTTGAAACCAAGGTGTCAGTATCTGGAGTATACTGCTTAATCAGATAATCCTGACTAATATGGAGAAACCTTAGCGATTTCAAAAGGGAAGATTGTATCACTGTCTTGTCTATTTGGAACAGCAGTTAGAAGGATGGGTCAAGGGCTCCTGATATTGCTTAGCAAGTAAAGTGCTAGTCTTGCAAGGAATGGACTCTTACATATCACCCCAAACTCATGAGAATAAGCTCAGATCAACAGCCAGCCAGTCTAGTCTACTTGGTGAGTTCAACGACAATGATAACGCTGGTCTCTAAAAACAAGGTGGATGGTAGATTCCTGAAGAATGAGCCCCAGGTGTCTGTGTGCATGCATATACATGTGTGTCACTAACCCTTGACACGTTTCTGCACCAATACAAACAAACACACACACACACATTCTGCATTCAATCAATGGTAGGTTAAATAACAGAAAATGGTAACAAGAGTGTTTATGCTGTGTTTCAGGTAGCCAGTACTAAAAACATAACTAGTCTGGTTATCACAGAAAGAGTAAATAGAAAAAAAAATATTTGCAACCTTTTCAGAGACTAGAATTTGTTGCTATTAGAAAGTTATTAGTGTTGATGCATAGGAAGGAATGTACTTAAATCCCAAAGAATGAAGTAAAAAGCAAGGCCAAATAAATAACTTTGGGTATATTGTCTGGGTATGGCCATGAGATAACCAGTGAAAAATATTTTGGGTGGGATGAGGGAGCACATTGTTTCAGAAGAAAGGACTCAATGTGTATATCCAAGAGTCATCAGAATGGAGCAAGCCCTTGAAGATATGATTGTACAACTGATGGGAAAGAAAAGTGAAGAGTCAAGTAAAATGCACAGTATAGATCATTTCAGAGATGTATAGAAAATTAAAAAGAAGAGCCAATCACAAGGTTCTGAGGTTCCTGAAGAAGGCCTTTGGATTGACCACCAGGACCTTATGGAAAATCTTGAAATACAGTACCTGAAAGTATGACCAAGAGAGGGCTATTTCAGCTTCTTTTGTGAATAACTGGGTAGACACAGGAAGCTGTCCATTGCACAGATGAGAGCCATGTGGCCAAGACACAGAAAGTGTTCCCTCTGGCTTTGCCCCCAGATGGAGCTATGTGCTCATCAGTAGAGCTATAAAATGGCGAGTCATAGGAGTGGGGGAGGAAAGTGTCCTTGGAACTCTCACCATTCAAAAGTTTGTCAAAGGAGCATTATTCTTCAGGGATAAGAAACTGCCCTCTGTTGTAACTTGACAAATATTAAGTAAAGCTCTGATCGACAGCATGCTTCAAAATTCCTTTCCAATACTCAGTGTAAAGGGAAAGAAAATATTTTCAGAAGGTATTAACAATTTGCTCAGTAATTTTCTGGGTTTAAATTATTTTGAAAATATCCTCAATATAGAGTCAGCCATGTAATATTTAATCTACATAGCAAACATAACTCAGTTGGACTTAAAATGTTTGCAAATGCTATTTTTTCCATGCAATGGAAGATAGAAAGTGCAGTTATAAAATGATTCTGCCTTACAAAATAAATGAGAAACTGCCTTCTTTGTTCAAGGTCAAATGTCACTTTCAATTAGCTGTAGATATTTAAGAGGGTGTCTTGATGCATGCAAGCCATAAGCTTGCAAACAGACATGCATACATTCAAAGAGCCTTAGAAACCAAATAAAAGAGTGTATGCCACTTTTTCAGAGCTGTCAATTTTTCACGTGAATTTTTAATCTTTAACTCTTTTCTGTATAATCTGCCCTAGTCAAGCTCAGATTTATTTCTTTCGAACCTGCTTCTTACTTTGAAACTGTTGTTATATTTCCATGAAAATGGCATCTTTGTTCTTTAGAAAATCATTCCCTGTTTATTGTCTGCCCAGAATTATAATAATCCTATATTTGTTACAACTTAATCACTTCCACAACAACCAGTTGTGAGGTTAGAAGCAGAAGATTAAAACTTCAAGTAGAAATATAAAATGAGCGCTTAACAAACCAAGATATTTTTTTTAACATAAACATCATAAGGAACAAAAAAAGCTTTTTTGACATAAGAACTCTGCAGAATAAAGGAAAATGTCTGGCAGAACTGTTTATCAAAGATTTCCTCAGTGTGTCAGCAGGTTCTTTGGAACTGACAGTGCTGATCCAAATGTTTTGATAGTAATAAAAGTGGTAACAGTGATAAGAAAAAAAATATTAAACACTGTAACTATAATATTTCCCTTCTACTACCCTGATATTGTTAGTGCAAAGAATGATAAAAGGAGGAGGAGATTCAAGCACACAGTCAATGGAAAGGGGATCTTAGTGGCACAGACGCACATTATATATATATATATATATATATATACATATATATATATATATACTTATATATATATATATACTTATATATATAAATGGAAAACAAAAGAAAGTCTATATATACATATATATGTATATATGTATATATATATATGGAAGACAAAAGAAAGAAAAGAGAAGGACGAAAGAAAAGAAAGAGAAAAATTAATTGTGACTATGTCTTTATTAGTAACAGCAAAGTTAGAGGAGCTATTATTTGAAAACAAATGTATAATAAGTGAAACATAGTTGTATTTAAAATAATTATATGTTTGCTGAAAAGAAACTTATGAATTTTGAACTGAATATCATGACAAGTAGCAAATATGTAGTAATAGCACATACAAATACAAAATTGTTATTAAGGCATATTGATATAATCTTCACCACATAATTTAGTGTTCAAACTGATGCTTTTATTTATATTCCACAATCTCTTTAAGTTGAATCAAACATGAACATATGTTAAAATTAAATTATTCTATGAATATACAGACAGAAATGTATACACTATTTTTCTAATATCATTACAGATAATATTGTGTGCTAACCTCTTAAATTTTATAGATAATAAAATTATTAATTTAGAAATATAAATAGCATTCTAATTCTATACTTATACTTTGATATTTAATCTTGCACTCTGTGAACTTTCAAACTACATACATGTAGTTTTGGCTGTATGCAGTCCCCACCTACTCTAGACAACACTTATTAATTCATCATAGAAAGAAAAAAATGCTGATTTTCATCCACACATAGGGAAATTGCAGTGCTTAAAATTGCTTGAAATATGAGGTTCTCAGAGAAATTGTATCCTAAACTTCAAGTAGGTGATTTTGAAGATGATACCAATTTTAAAGAGTTATATTTAGATTTAAATATATGTAATATTGAGTTCCATTTTATGATATGCATCTTTGTTAAATTTTTAACTACTCATTCTTTAAAATAAGAAAAACACTGTTTCCATTCAAGATATTTGTGCAGGAAGACCTAACTACCTTTGGCTGATTATAATGTGTTTTTTATACAAACATCAAATAATCTAAAAATTAAAGTGAGAATATTAGTTTCAGATTTTGTTTTTTTAGAGATATAAATTAAGAATAATTTATTCTTTTCTGAAGCATATTTTGGTACAGTAAATTTTCTGTTTCATTTTTATAATTGCTGAAAACATCTAAATAGGAAAATAGGATTATCAAACTAGACACAACTTTCTATTACAGTCCTCTGGGCATGCGGATTAAAAGAATCTTCACTTTTTTTTTCTCTCAGTCATGAAAAAAAAATAAGCCAACACAAACCACAGTCCTATATCCTTAATGTCTAAAAGATGATAACAGACATTAGTTTCAGACAGAGACTCGGATCTTTGTTGAGGGCATGTGCTTTAGAAGACTTTTGCGATGTGATGAACATGCCTTACAGCTTGGCAGGACCACTGCAACTAATTTTTACAGAACAACCCATTTCTTAGAGCAAGTGTTAAAGAGTTTCCCTGTTTCTCCCTTTGTAGTCTCAATATGTAAGTTCTTATCTTTAGTTTTGGTGTTTTCTGAGATTCAGAGCTGTTGCTTGAATCACCCCAGCCTCCCTCATTTCTCAGCTGAGCCAATATCAGTGTATGGCAGGGGTATAGTTAGGACATTGTTACACACTCAGCTGTGAAGATAATGGGCTCATACTGTCTTCCTAAGCTGATGCCACGTGGAGTTTGAATTTGGCTTTGTTAGAGCCTGGGTCTACATCATTTCAGGTCTAACCCATGGGTTTCAAGGATAAATATTACACCCCGGTAACTTCTCAATCTCTACACTACCCAGAAATTCAGGTTCCCCATCATATATGCTGTGCATCATGGAGCTCCCTGTATTAAACTGAGACCTGACTCTGTCCAGACCTGTTAGAGGTCATATACCAGATGTTCCTCATCAAGTGTCTGAAATGTGATAGTGACTCAATTCTCAAATCACCTCATGTGTTGTTTCTTCTGACTAAATAACTTCACTTGCAAGTTTGAATTTCATACCGCCCTTGGCTTTTAAGAAGAAAAATCCCCTGATACCCATGTACTTTTAATTTGGAATATTAAAGAAGAATTTCCATAAAAATTGATAGAAAAGTATTTCTCAAAGAAGAATGCTCAGTACGTGAGTTAAAAGTTTGTCTTTAATTGAAAGTCAGTTTAGTTTAGAAAGTAAGTTTCAGGTCACTCTGGGATCCAGTGTAGTATCATGTATACAAAATAAAATCATGAATAGAATGTAATGGAATGGGACAGGATGGAATGGTACAGAACAGAACAGAATAGAATAGAACAGAACAAAATAGAATAATAGAATAACAAATAGGGTATAACAGAAAAATAATTAGGATACTCAGGATTTCTAAATGAATAAATTAATTAAGAAAAACAACTAAGAATCTGAAATTGGAACCATATTCAGGTTTTTCCTTTATTTGCATTGTCCCTGTAACGTCTTTATTTTATTGAAGATAGAATTATATTGCTTCAGAGATTAGTTGTCCTTTCTGGGTGCCCTCTGGTCAGTGATAACATTTTATCTTACCTGGGTTTTCATAGCTTTGATATTTTTGAAAAGGATAGTCCAGCATACCCCATAATGTGCCTCAGTAGCTACATACTCTGTTAGTCTTGTCACTGAACCAGATTTTAAAATTACTCCCAAGTGACTTCACATCAGGGGCTTATGTCTCATGAGGTCCACCCCATGTGTGCAGCTGGTCCAGCCCTTGGTTAGAGAAATTTCTGACAGATTGCCCCATCAGTTTCCTTTCCTTTTTCCATGTTTCAGAAGTGAACACTAAATAAATCTTTCTTTCAAGGATTGAGGTTAGGCATGAGGGTAATTAGTCCTATTTTCTGAAACAAAAGGTATCTACATATCCATAATTCCTTCTCAGAGGAAATTGAAATTAAAGCAACTGAATTATCATACAGTGGAACTGAACATTAATGACCATTAATTAGACCTGGCTAGTATAAACATTACTAATGCATGAAACCCTATATCCAAATTCTAAATATTACAGGATAATTGAAATAATAATGTATTCAAAATTAACTGCTATGCTTCTAAGTATATAGCTAATCTTTGGAAATATAGACGTTTTTATTGCATGACATCTTCAATTGGAACTGTTATTTTTTTCTTGTGTTTATGGTGATGTGCATATTAAATTGAAATCTAATGTTCTTCTTCCAACTATTTAGAATAATACAACATTAAATACTTCATTGCTGAAATTGATATTTTTCTAATATTTCACAGAAGCTTGTAAGATTACTGGCTAAAAATAACAATTCTCAAATAATGGTGCTCCTTGAAACTTAAAGGACTCCCAAAACTTTGTCATGGTGGTCTATAATGGGGCTCAGTACTTTTACTGCTTCGTGAAATATTTTTACTCTATTACCTTTTTTTAAGAGGATAAAACACTTTCTGTTTATTATGATTTTCTTAAATTCTTTATTAATTACACTTTATTCACTTTGTATGGCCCCTGTGGTTCCCTCCCTCCTCCCACACCAATCCCTCCCTTCCTCACCTTCTGCATGCATGCCCCTCCCCAAGTCCACTGATAAGGGAGGTCTTCTTTTCCTTCCTTCTGATCCTAGTCCATTAGGTCTCATCAGAAGTGGATGCATTGTCTTCTTCTGTGGCCTGGTAATGCTGCTTCCCCCTCAAGGGGAGGTAATTAAAGAGCAGGCCAATCAGGTGATGTCAGAGAGAGTCCCTGTTCCTATTACAATGGAACCCACTTGAATACTGAACTGCCATGGGCTACATCTGTGCAGGGGTCTTAGGTTATCTCCATGCATGGTCCTTGGTTGGAGTATCAGTCTCAGGAAAGACCCTTGTGCTCAGACTTTTTTGATTCTGTTGCTCTCCTTGTAAAGTTCTTTTCCTCTCCAGATCTTACTGTTTCCCACTTCTTTCCTAAGAGTCTCTGCCCAAAGTTTGCCCATAAGTCTCAGCATCTACGTTGATAGTCCACAGGGTAGAGCCTTTCAGAGGTCCTCTGTGTCAGGCTTCTGACTTGTTCCCTCTTTTCTCCTTCTTCTGATGTCCATCTTCTTTGCCTTTCTGGTGAGGAATTGAGCATTTTAGCAAGAGTCCTCCCTCTTGATTAGTTTCTTTAGGTGTACAGATTTTAGTAGGTTTATCCTATATTATATATCTATATGAATGATTATATACCTTGTGTTTCTTTCTCCTTCTGGGATAGCTCACTCAGGATGATCTTTTCCAGATCCCACCATTTACCTGCAAATTTCATGATTTCCTTGTTTTTCGTTGCTGAGTAATATTCCATTGTGTAGATTTACCACAATTTCTGTATCCATTCCTCCACTGAGGGGCATCTGGGCTGTTTCCACTTCTGGCTATTACAAATAAGGCTGCTACATAAGAAATTATTTTCTGTACATTACTTAAATGTTTATACATGCATGCAGACCTCTGCAGTGTTTGCTTTTTGGAAAAAGTATGTACTTGGATAAGGACTATATTAATTTGTTTCCTGTCAATTTTACATGACTTAATATATTTTTTCTCACTTCTGAACTAAGTTGAATAAAAAAGTCAAATTATATAAATGCAAAAAATGGAAATAGGAGCCTTTGTAAACCACTGGTGGGAAAGAGTATTGGTGAACCTATTGTGGGAAAAAAAGACAGTAAAAAACAAAAAAATATATATGTTAAAAGAAAACTTGGACATGTAATAAATTCTGGAAATCTCTCTTCTGATTTTTAGGCAAAAAACAGGATGTCACAATCACATAAATATATGCTTTCTTCTTATACTTTTGAATATTATTTGTAATCCTTGTGGTATATAAAAAATTCAGTCCACACAGATAAATGGTAAGGAGTTTGTGGTGTGTATAGGCAATGAAATATTACTTAGGCTTTAAAATTTAAACTGTTGTATACTAAGACTCATAACCAAACCTTCAGCAGAGTGCAGGGAATCGTGTGAAAGAAGGGGGAGTTAGTACAAAGTGGAAAGAATTGGAGCTCCACAAGGACCAAATATATTTGGGCACAGGGGTATTTTTTGAGACTGATACTCCACCAAGGACCATGTTTGGATATACCTAGAACCTCTGCTCGGATGTAGCCCATGGTAGCTCAGTAACCAATTGGTTTCCCATATTAAGGGGAACAGGGACTATTTCTGACAAGAACTCAATGGCAGGCTCTTTGACCTCTCCACCCCTTAAGGGAGGAGCAGTCCTGCTAGGCCACAGAGGAGGACTTTGCAGCCAGTCCTGAAGATACCTGATAAAACAGGGTCAGATGAAAGGGGAGGAGGTCCTCCCCTATCAGTGGACTTGGAAAGGGGCAGGGAGGACATGAGGGAGGGAGGGTGGGATTGGAAGGGAATGAGGGAGCATTATAGAGCTGGGATACAGAGTTAATAAAATGTAACTAATAATAGTTTAAAAAAAATTTAACTGCTGCTGCTGTCTTTGCTACAGCATCTCTGACTCTAGAAAATAAACCAAACAGAGAAAGTAAAACTGTTACAGCATCTTATTAATGTGGAATCTGGTAAGAAGTTACTACCTTTATAGATTGTTAAAAAGAAAATGAAAAGATGCCTGAGAAGTACAGAGTTGAGTGTGTCACAATGTAGAGATTTAAGTACCATTCCATAGCTTTCTGTCTTCATCATAAGCATCAGGAAAGCCATAGCTCCAACTAAAGTACACCCTCCCCTGGAAGATTCGTCACTGTGACTTCTTCAGTCTTACTTTTGCAAGGAGTGAACACCACTAGTACCCTTGTTGGGACAGTTCATTAACTGTCAATAAAAACAATGAGCTAAATCAATGATATGAGACTTCTGAAGATTCATTTCTCTTTATTTCATCTTTTAAACAAATAACAGCTCTCTTCTAAAATCTAGAAGAATTTAACCTGTCTTCAAAATTAGACAAAGTGCTATGTGCAGATGCAAAATTACTAGAGATTCTTAAACAAAAAGATAATAAAGACAAAAATGAAATATATAAAATAGGGATTTATGAATACTGTGAAAAAAATCCAGAAAGAAAATACTAGAAAAAGGAGGAAAAGATAATTTATTGTACTAATCCCCATGTGTTTTGTATACTTAGAAAATTTTAGGATCAACCTGGGATTGAAGTAGGAGAATTTGAGTATTCAATTCTAGCTTTGTCAATTACAAGTTCCATAGTTTTGGGAAAACTCTGACAGTCCACATGCCTCAGTTTTTTAATTTATTTCTTTATTTACTACAGTTTATTCAATTTGTAAACCTGCTGTAGCATCCTTCTACATCCCCTCCCAACCGGCCCTCCATCCCATGCCCCTCATCCAGTAAACTGATAAGGCAGGACCTCCTCCTGATCTGAGAAATCACAAGATTGATTTCCAAAGTGGTTGTACAAGTTTACATTCCCACCAACAATGGAGGAAGATTCTCCTTCCTCCACATCCTCTCTACGTGTTGTCACTTGAGTTTTTTTATCTTAGCTATACTGATGGGTGGAAGGTGAAATATCAGGTTCATTTTGATTTTCATTTTCCTGATGACTAAGGATGTTAAGCATTTCTTTAAGTGTTTACCTGGCATTCAATATTCCTCTATAGAGATTCTCAGTTTAGTTCTGTACTCCATTTTGATTGGACTACTTGACTTGTTGTTTAATTTCTTGAGTTCTTCATATATTCTTGATATAAGCCCTCTGTAAGATATAGGGTTGGTGAATATCCTTTCCCAGTCTGAAGGCTGTCACTTTTTTTCTGACAAAAATGTCCTTTGCTTTACAGAAGCTTTCAGTTTCATGAGATCCCACTTATTGTTGACCTTAGAGCCTGTGTTGTTGGTGTTCTATATAGGAAGTTGTCTCCTGCACCAATGAGTTCAAGGCTCTTCCTCACTTTTTCTTCTAACAGATGTAGTGTGTGTGGTTTTACATTGATTTTTTGATCTACTTGAATGTTAGTTTTGTGCAGGGTGATAAATATGTATCTATTTGCATTTTTCTACATGTGTCCATCCAGTTAGCCCAACACCATTTTTTTGAAGATGCTGTCTTTTCTCCATTGTATGGTTTTAGCATCTTGGTCAAAATCAAGTGCCCATAATTGTGTGGATTTATTTCTGGGGCTTCAATTCTATTTCACTGATACACCAGTCCATTTCTATTTGTATGGTAGATTACATTGATAGATTTCTTTATATTGAACCACCCCTGAAAACCTGGGTTGAAGCCTACTTGGTCATAATGGATGATCTCTTTTTTTTAATTTTTTATAATTATTTTATTTTTTATATTAATTACAGTTTATTTATTTTGTGTCCTAGCTGTAGCCCACTCTCTCATTCCCTCCCAATACCACCCTCCCTCCCTCATCTCCTCCTTGGCCCTCTCTAAGTCCACATAGAGGGGAGGTCCTCCTCCCTTTCCATCAGATCCTAGCTTATCAGGTCTCAACAGGGCTAGCTGCAATGTCCTCCTCTGTGGCCTAGCTAGGTTGCAACTCCCATGGGGGGGAGCTCACGGAGCTAGCCATAGAGTTCCTGACAAAGATGGTCCCTATTCCCCTTACTAGGGTAGCCACATGGATACTGAGCCTGCCATGGGCTACATCCAAGCAGGGGTTCTAGGTTATAACCATCCATAGTCCCTGGATGGAGAATCAGTCTCAGACAAGTCCCTGTGCCCAGATGTATTTGGTCCTTGTGGATCTCCTGTTCTCTCCAGGTCTTACTAACTCTCTCTTCTTTCATATGATTCCCTGTACACTGCCCAAAGTTTGGTTATGTGTTTCAGCATCTGCTTTGATAAACTGCTATGTAGAGTCTTTCAGAGACCCTCTATGGTAGCCTCCTATCCTGCTTCTTGCTTTTTCCTACTTCCAAAGTCATCTTATTTTTCTTCTTAGCCTGGGTCCTCTTTCTTGTTTATCTTCTTTAGGTGTACAGAGCTTAGTATGTTTATGCTGTTTTATGTGGATGATCTCTTAAATGTGTTTTTGGATTTGTTTTGCAAGTATTTTTTGAGCGTTTTTACATCAATATTTAGAAGGGAAATTGGCTTGATATTCTCTTTCTTTGTTGGGTGTTTTTGAGGTAGCTTCATAGAATGAGTTTGGCAATGTTTTGTCTGTTTCTATTTTGTGAAATAGTTTGAAGAGTATTTGTGTTAGCTCTTCCTTGAAGGTCTGGAAGAATTTTGCTCTGAAACTATCTGGCTCTGGGTTTTTTTGGATGAAAGAGTTTTGATGACAGCTCCTATTTCCTGAGGGTATATGTAACTATTTAAGTTATTTTCTGGTCTTGACTCAGCTTTGGTAAGTGGACTTGTTCAAGAAAAGTGTCCATTTTATTTGGATTTTCAAATTTTGAGGCATATAGACTTTTGAAGTAATATCTATCTTTATGACTCAGGTGTGTTTCTTGTATGCAATAGATTTTTGGGTCTTGTTTATGCATCCATGTTCTTAGTCTTTGTTTTTTTATTGGGGAGTTGAGTCCATTGATGTTGAGAGAGAATAATGACCATTGGGTGTTATATACTTGTATTTTGAATTTTGTTTTGTAGTATGTTTGTATGCTTGACCTCTTTTAGTTTTGCTGTAGTGAGATTATTTATTTTCTGCATTTTCACGAATGTAGTTAGCTTTTTGGGGTTGTATTCTTCCTTCTAGTGTCTTCTGTAAGGCTGGATTTATGGGTAGGTATTGTTTATTATTATTTTTTTTTTGTCATTGAATATCTTGCTTTCTCCATCTATGATGACTGAGAGTTTTGCTGGGTATAATATCTTGGGCTGACATCTGTGTTCTCTTAGGGTCTGCATAATATCTGTCCAGGCCCTTCTGGATTTCATAGTCTCTCTTGATAAGTCATATATGATTCTGATTGGTTTGTCATTGAATGTTATTTGGGCTTTTTCCCTTGAAGCTTTTAGTATTTTTGTTGTTGCTGTTGTTGTTGTTCCGTATACTCACTCTTTTGATTTTTATGTGAAGGGAGGAATTTCTTTTCCTGTCTAATTCATTAGGTGTTCTGTAAACCTCTTGTGTTCTTATAGGCCTCTCCTTTAAATTGCAGAAATTTTCTTCTATGATTTTGTTGAAAATATTTTTTGTGCCTTGGAAATGGGAATCTTCTTTTTCCTCTATTCCTATTATTCTTAGGTTTTGTCTTTTCATGTTGTCATGGATTTCTTGGATGATTTTATTCAAGAAAGTTTTAGATTTAACGTTTTTTTTTTTTTTTTTTTTTACTTATACATCAATTTCTTCCATTGTATCTTCCACACCTGAGATTCTTTCTTCCATCTCTTGAAGTCTGATGGTTATGCTTACCTCTGTAGCTCCTGTTTTCTTCACTAAATTCTTCCTCTCCATGATTTCCTTTGTTTGTGTTTATTTTTTTCAATTCTTTCTTCAAATCTTGAAATGTTTTGTTGGTTTTCTTTATCTGTCTGTCTGTAATTTCCTGCTTTTCCTTCAATTCCTTCACCTGATTGTTTGAACATTCATTCCTCTGTTTCTTTTATTTCTTTTTGTTATTTAATTATTTCCTCTTTGAAGGCCACAAACTGTTTGGCTGTCTCTTCCTGTACTTCTTTATCGATGGCCATAATCTAATTGACTTTAGTGTCCTCTATTTTTTATTCATTTTATTTGTTTCCTCTTTACCCTCCTCATAAGCATAGATGTAAGGTCATCTTCTTGAATTTCACTCATGATAGGGTGTCTACTTACCTCTGGATAATTGTGTTCTGGAGATGTCATATTGCTTTGGCTTTGTTGTGTGGTGTGTGTGTGTGTGTGTGTGTGTGTGTGTGTGTTGTGGCTTCTACCCATTTGGCTTTCTCGGGTGTTGGCTGTTATTTTCTGGTGCCTGTTGGAATCTTGGGTGGGGATATCCCCTTGGCAGGAAATGGTTGTTACTGAAGGAGGCCTCAGCTGTTTTGATATGGTCACCAAATGGCTGCTGCTTCTCAGGAGCTGCCGCAGCTCACTTCAGGTGTATGTACCTGTGTGGTTGCTGCTCTTCTCTCACTAGGAGAAGTCCTGGAGACAGCTCCCTTGCCATTGGATTTTTTGTTCTGATTTTAGTGAGCTGCTGCTTGTGCTCTTATAGTGTCTTTGCTGAGCCCAGCCCTTTTTAAGAACCAGGGAGCCCTGCAGTTTGGTCAGTTTAGCTGCAGAAACAGGTTGCACATTTGAGCAGTGTCTGGGGGCTGAACCCATGGATCCCAGGCTTCATAGGTCTGAGGTTGGAGCTCTGTCCCCCAGTACCCAAGCAGTAATCAGTGACAGATGAGTGCAGCTCTCATGGGTGTGGAACCATGCTAGAGAGAGAGCCTGTGGGTACCCAGGGACTTTTCCAGTGATTAGTCGGATGTCCTGAGGTTGGACCTGATGTTTTCTCCACTATGGGGTTTCCTTCTGACATAGAGATCCAGTGTCTGGTGTTTTAGGGCCCACAGTTCAACCTGGGGTGGTGAGTAGGGCATGCAGGTGCAGTGGAGTGGCTCTGCATTGGTGACTGGGCACCTGCAGGAACCTGAGAACTTGTTTCCCCCAATAGGGAAACCCAGTCTCTGGTGTTTTGGGGGCCACAGTTCTATCTGGGAGGGTAAGGAGGGTAAGAAGGTTGGTCCCTGGGTTGGCAACAGAGCACCTGCCTGGACCTGGGAACTGTTCCTGGGTTTAGCTGGGTGACAGAGAATGGACCTGATTGCTTCCCACACCTTGGGGTTTCCTCTCACCTGGGAAACAAAATCGCTGGTGTTTTAAGGCCCCGAGTTTGGTTTGTTGGTCGCTTTGTAGTCACTGTTGACCTGCTAATCTGACACAGTGTCCTCTCAGGGCCACCATTTGGATCAATGCCTCAGTTTCTAACATGTAAAGAACCTAAGTGACACAGACATAATTAGTTTATTTACATAAAATAGTTAATATATAATATAACATATACAATATGTAGAGAATGTGTCTGGAAATTCTAAGAAGCTATGCAAGATTACTGGTGTTGCTATGTGCATATATTATCTCTCTCTGTATATAGAACTGCAGTCACATAAGATTTTAATAGAACATATCTTCCTGGAGAGATTGGTTCAGTGATTAGAACACTGTCTACTTTTCCAAAGAACGTGAGTTCAATTCCCAGCACCCGCAAGGCAGCTCACAACTGTCTGTAACTCCAATTCCAAGGGATGTGACTCCTTCACACTAATACACATAAAAAATAAAGTAAATTAACACTAAAAAGAACATATTGTTAACATTTAAGTTTTCAAGTCTTTGTTCTCTTCCAGCAAGTGGCTTCAGGTGTTTCATCTCACCATGCCCTCTTCCTAGAGCTGTGTAGACACACTGACAGTGCTCTGGCTAACTACCAGCTTACCAGGAGGGGGACTAGCTTAATTGCCTGAATTCTGGCTTCACAAAGCAGCTTTCACACCTAAAGCTGGAGCAGCTCACATCTGTGGCTGTCAGGCTTCTGCCTTGCAGATGATGAAATCAGCTGTGCCTGGTCCCCCCAGGACACCCAGGGGGTCCAAGGCTCATGCATAAAATCAAAACACATAAACCAATTTCCATATAGAATACAAATAACATATTCATTTAATAAGATAGCTACCAAAACATACTGCCCATATTATTTTAAGCTTCTATGCAGGTAATTACAAATCTGCTTAGAAAAAAAAAATCAATGAAGTCATTAGGTCAAAACCAAATTGCCTTTGTTCTGTTTCAGAACGTAGATATTTCTGTGCACATTTGTAGTACTCAGAGAATTTTTTTCTTTAATGTTAGGCAATTCATTGTGTCACCTCAGGCTGTGAAACCAGTGTGAATATATGATGATGTACACATACAGCCTCTGTACATATGCACAGTACAGGTGAAGAGAACTTACTAGCTCTTACTGATGTGTGGACTCTTCATTTTGTGCATATAAAAAGTCTACTTTTATTGCTGTGACATAAGAAGGATCACTGGTTGATGATCAGTGCAAGAATACACAGGGTGCCATGCAATAAAACACTATGCTTGAGTTCACATCTGAGAGTACCAACTGGGTTCTGATAATGACACCTCTGACTGTGAGATTTTAATTACTCAGCGCCCACTCAGTACCATAACTGCATAAATAGCATGGAATGCAGGAGTTGTGCAATTTTGCAAACTTTCATTTTTAGCGACTGAATGCTTTTGGACTGTTTTGTATCACCTAAGATCTCACTATATTTTTTGCAGAATTTTCTTTGTATGATTCTTAGCTACTGTAATCATGCAGTTTAATGTGAAACAGTTTAATGTGAAAACAGGTATAAAGCATCCATCAGTGTGATTGGAGGGGTTATAAAAGTTGCCTTGGCCCTTGACCCAGCAATGAATACACTGTTTACATGCTGGTCTATGTTGTTGACCTGTACAATAAATTCACCCAGGTCTTCTTCAGCTTCTTTCAATTCTGGACCAGAAATTGTGTGCAAATTAATTACCCCAATAAATACACTATTTCTAAATAGTTTGAATTGCCCTCTACTTCCAAATTGACTTTAACTTAAAATCTTTGGGTCAGTGCTCTAAATTATAGATTTAAAGTTTCAAGTTAATATATTAAATTTAAGTCTCTGTTTTTGAATAAGATACTTAACAAAATACATACTAGGGGATCACAATGACATTTAATATACAATTATTAGTATTAACATTTAGTGGTTACTGATGTCTATTGGTTTAATCAATATTTCTCTTTTAACGTTGTCATCATTAATATAGTAAGAGAAAGAAAGGGGTGTCACAGAAAGTAAATTTAAATCAACTAATAAACTCCAAGTCGAGGCCAGCCATGTCTATACTATGTACTTATTAATAATGTGACATGTTTTTCAAGTTGAAGCATCTCCCCAGTGTAATCCTCAGGTGCTTACAAAATATCTGTAGAGTCAGCATGCAGGCATTCCCTTTTTATTGTCATTAGCCATGCATCGTTATGTGAGAGACTGTGGCTCCCAAAACTCTCGAACATTGTTGTGTATTTTGGCACCATTATCTGTGAGCTGTTGTCCCATAATCAAAATTTATTCCGTAAATTCTTTAAAGCTGACACCTGATGTAGGACATGAATGTTGATGAGCCAGTGAGGGTTAAGATGGAACAATGATCACAGCCTGAAAAGGAGGTACAGACCATTCTAGAGTTAAATTCCTATAGATTTCTATTTTACAAACATGAAAATAATTACCAGACACATGTTTATTCCTCAGATGATACGAGCAGCAGTTATTCATGACATGCATTATGTATTTGTTTTATTAGAAATGTAAGTAGTATTTTCACTTTGTTTACTGGTGGCTCACTCAGTCTTCATCTATGGCCGTGATGAGCCTGCAGAGGGTGGACAGTGGCAATGGTTGTGACGTGTGTGGGGTAGAAGAATGAAGGTATTACACTATTTTCATGAAAGCCAACCTGCCGGAGCCAGCCAGCAGAGTAAAATGGTTCTTGAGTTGGGAGTGAGGATTAAAATTAATAAAATAAACACACAGCACATAGGAAACTTTTTAAAGGTCCAGATTCGACAGCCATGGCAAAAGGCAGACTGCTGCAGCAAGCAGTGCCAGCAGCAAGCCTCAAGTCTCTGCCTCTTCCTCTGTCTCCAGCCTTCTGACCTCTTTATTTGTCAGGAGTTACTTTTAGCCAGTAAAACATGTCAGAACAATAGGTTAATTTGAACAAGGAGCTAGAGGAAGAGGTGTGAACCTCAAAAGCTATCCCACCTGCTGTCACAAACAAAAGGAGATGGACTTGCAAGTTCTCTCCCATTAGTAAAGGCCTGATAAAAGCCATCTCTCCACCAAAGCCAGCCGCTTGGAGTCATGGCTCCCGACACCAACCTAGCAAAATCTTAACATGAAAACGTCTTCAAGAAAATCCATGAGACTTCTGCTAGCTTCTCTTGCCATGTTTGTTTCCTTTTTTAACTTGTAAATACTTCATTTGCCATATAGTTTTTTTTTTTTTTTTTTTTTTTTTTACTAACCTCTGAATATCTTGCCTTAATTACTTCTGTAACTTACAAAAATAAATGTGTTTAAGAGGGAAACTTAATTCTCTCTCACCAAGACAGATAATGGGACAGATAATGAGACTATGTAAGATGAACTTTTTAAAATTATTTCATTTACTTTTCTTATGCCTCTTCCTCACTTCTCCACCCCAATCATTTCCAACACCCCAAAACAAAGTAGGAGAGAAAGCATGTTTGTGGGGAGAGAAGATGTAGCTTTTAAGCTACTTCCTGCTCGTTAGGGTGGTCTGGTTTTGGGGCGCAAGTCCAATCCTGGTTTCAGGATATCTCAAATGTCTTCTCAAACTACAACAACAGCAAGAAGGAACAACAGAAGGAAAACAGCAGCAGCAACATAGGGAAAACAGCAGCAACATTCTTATTCCTTGGAGACCCCTTTCTATGTCTGGGCTCTGGCCCTTATTCCCTGTCAAGAGCCCTCAGAATTAAGCCAGCTGCAAAGAGGTCATTCCAAAGCCTGCACGAGGCAAATATTCAGTGCTGTAGACAATCTGAATCAGTCTCATATCCCACACATGGGATTAAAACAAAAATATGTTTACTTATCATAAACCATAATTTCACAACAGTCAACTGCTAGTTTTATTCTTTGACAAATGGGTTGATTTCCTTTCTACTCACCAATTAAAAATTAAGATCTTTATTAGTTCTTTAAGACCTTTCTTCATATATCTTTCATCTAATTCTTAGACTCATATTTTTATGTATAAAAGCTATTTTTATGGAGGGATCAAGGTTTAATTGAATATAGGTATAGATAAGTGTTTCCATAAATACCAAGGAACACTGAACATGATGGAGGTAGTTATAGGTGGAAAATAATCTCTTTTCTTAAGCTTAGATAAATTTAAAACCTCAAATTTCTTATATTGTGCAGTGTAGTGAAACAAGGGTAGAAGCAGAAAGAAAATTAAATTTTAAACAGGTAAATTTCTGCCTACAACTCTTACCAAAAATAGAGGACATCTAAAGACAATTTTTCATAATATCACACTTAAAAACTTTTATGGTAATTACTGACTTTCTGATTAATGTGAAACTAAATTATCATGTAGGAATATTCATCCCAACAGAAAAGCATTACATCAGGATATTCCTAACAATAAAAACAATGTCATTCAGCATTTCGATAAATCTAAAACACTGGTAATATAGACTGAGATAAATAAGGAAAATTTATTCTGAGTCAAACAAAACATGGTGAATATTTAGAAGAAAACAATTTGAATATAATTTTTTTATATATTCAATGGTACATTATGTTAATAAAATAAAGACTAATATTAAATAGATAGTAAGAAGATAATAATAAGATAAAAGCTGAAACTGATAAACCAAAACACTAAATTCTAATTTCTTTTGAAAATAGAAAAGAAGGATCTAGGAATACAGTTTAGTGATAAAACACTTTCTTGACATATGACATAAATAAAGCCCTTGAATACATCCAAGCACCATCAGAGAGATAAAAAGAGAGAAAGATGAAGAATTTGATATGCAGAAGGCATACACAGTTAAATGTACTCAAATTCAAATATGATTTTTTTTGAAAAACGGAAAGAACAGAATATTACTAGTCAATTTTATTTAAAATTTAAATAAAATCATGAAGGAAAATACGTCAGAAACAAATATCAAACATCCATCTTCTGATACCTTGTGAACAGGAAACTAAATTTTCTAAAAAATTCATTTAGAAATGATTTGTGCTTTTTGTTTCTTCTCAAACATACAAATGGGAAACTGAGATAATTTCATATTATTGAAAATGATCTAAGAATGAAATATTAAAAAAACATGTTCAATATGCTATTCCATCTAAGTAGCTCATATTGCAGTAATACTAACATAACACCTACTACTTGCAACAATGTCTAAGATCCAGAAACTTAAAAAATGCCAATTTACAGTGAAAACACAGGTCATTGGAAGTGCACACACCTAGCAGTTGACATTCAATATGTGGAAGAGATATTTTGGAAGACAGTGTCAGTTTGTTTCCAAACCAATCATATTCTTTTGTTTATTTTTTAAATATTAGTTACAGTTTATTAATTTCATATCCCAGCTGTATCCCACTCCCTCCCAATCCCACCTTCCCTCCCTCATTTCCTCCCTGCCCCTTTCCAAGTCCACTACTTGGGGAGAACTTCGTCCCCTTTAATCTGACCCTGTTTTATCAGGTATCTTCAGGGCTGGCTGCAAAGTCCTCCTCTGTGGCCTAGCAAGACTGATTCTCCCTCAGGGGGAGGGAGGTCAAATAGCCCACCATTGAGTTCATGTCAGAAATAATCCCTGCTCGCCTTACTAGGGTACCCACTTGGATACTGAGCTACTATGGACTACATCTGAGCAGAGGTTCTAGGTTATAGCCATACATGGTCCTTG
>NW_026586550.1:1675153-1683774 GCF_907164565.1 Psammomys obesus
GCTGCTTTTCAGCTTCTTTACTTCTTTATATATATTGGATATGAGTCTTCTGTCAGATAAAGTGTTGGTGATGATTCTTTCCCAATCTGTAGGCAGTCACTTTGTTTTGATGACTGTGTCCTTTGCTTTACAGAAGCTTTTCAATTTCATGAGGTCTCATTTCTTGATTGTTGCTCTTAGAGCCTGTGCTGTTGGTGTTCTGTTCAGGAAGTTTTCTCCTGTACCAATGAGTTCTAGGGTATTCCCCACTTTTTTTTCTAGCCGATTTAATATGTCTGGTTTTTTGTTGAGGTCTTTGATCCACTTGGACTTCAGTTTTGTGCAGGGTGATAAGTATGGATCTATTTTCATTTTTCTACATGTAGACCTCCAGTTGGACCAGCACCATTTGTTGAAGATGCTATCTTTTTTCCATTATGGTTTTGGCATCTTTGTCAAAATTCAGGTGTCCATGAGTGTGTGGGTTTATTTCTGGGTCTTCTGTTCTATTCCATTGATCCACCATTCTGTTTCTATGCCAGTACCATGCAGTTTTTATAACTATTGCTCTATAGTACAGCTTGAGATCAGGGATAGAGATACCTCATGAAGATCTCTTACTGTAGAGAATTGTTTTAGCAATTCTTGTTTTCTTGTTGTTCCATATGAAGGTGAGAATTTTCCTTTCAAAGTCTGTAAAGAATTATTTTGGTAATTTGATGGCAATTGCATTGAATCTGTAGATTGCTTTTGGTAAGATGGCCATTTTTACTATATTAATCCTGCCAAGTCATGAGCATGGGAGATCTTTCCATCTTCTGATATCTTCTTCTAATTCTTTCTTCAGAGACTGGAAATTTTTTTAAAGAAGTCTTTGACTTGCTTGGTTAGGTTCACACCAAGGTACTTTATGTCCTTTGTGGCTATTGTGAAGGGTGTTGTTTCCCTAATTTCTTTCTCGGCCCTTTTGTCTTTTCTATACAGGAAGGCTACTGATTTTTTTGAGTTAATTTTGTATCCAGCCACTTTGCCGAGGTTTTAATCAGCTGTAGGATTTCCCTGGTCGAATTTTGGAGGTCACTCAGGTATATTATTATATAATCAAAAACATCATCTACTTCGACTGAGTAGGTTTTATCCTAGAAATGCAGGAGTGGTTCAATATACAAAAATCCATCAATGTAATCCACCACATAAACAAACTGAAGGAGAAAAACCATATGATCATTTTCTTAGATGCTGAAAATGCATTTGACAATATCCAACATCCATTCATGTTTAAAGTATTGGAGAGATCAGAGATACAAGGCACATACCTGAACATAGTAAAGGCGATATACAGCAAGCCTATAACCAACATCAAACTCAATGGAGAGAAACTTAAATCATTCCCACTGAAATCAGGGACAAGGCAAGGCTGTCCACTCTCTCCATATCTTTTCAAAATTGTTCTTGAAGTCCTAGTTAGAGCAATAAGACAACTGAAAGAGACCACGGGGATACAAATTGGAAAGGAAGAAGTCAAAGTATCACTGTTTAACTTCTTAAGTTCTTTATGTATTCTGGATATAAGCCCTCCTTCAGATATAGGGTTAGTGAAGATCCTTTTGCAATCTGTAGGCAGTTGTTTTATTTTGAAGACAGTGTCCTTTGCTTTACAGAAGCTTTTCAGTTTCATGAGATCCCATTTGTTGATTGTTGCTCTTAGCGTCTGAGCTGTTGGTGTTCTGTTCATGATGTTGTCTCCTGTAGCAATGAGTTCAAGGCTCTTCCTCACTTTTTCTTCTAACTGGTTTAGTGTTTCTGGTTTTAATTTGAGGTGTTTGATCTACTTGGACTTTAGTTTTGTGCAGGGTGATAATTATGGAAAGTACATAAAGTACCTTGGTTTGAATTTAACAAAGCAAGTCAAAGACTTGTATAAAAAAAATTTCCAGTCTCTGAGGAAAAAATTAGAAGAAGATATCAGAAGATGGAAAGATCTCTCATTCTCATGGCTTGGCCGGATTAATATAGGAAAAATGGCCATCTTAAAAAGCAGTCTACAGATTCAATGCAATTCCCATCAAATTACCAACACAACTCTTTACAGACCGTGATAGAAAAATTCTCAACTTCAATTGGAATAACAAGAAACCCAGAATTTCTAAAACAATCCTCTAGTATAAAAGATCTTCTGGAGTTGTGTCTATCCACATACTTGTGTACACCTGATTTTTGACAAAGATGCCAAAATCACTCCATTAAAAAAAAGATAGCATCTTCAACAAATAGTGCTGTTTTAACTGGATGTCTAAATGTAAATCTTACTTAAAATGGAGAATAGATCTTCATAAGCATTTTTCTTTTTAAAAGTTTATTTATTTTTATTGTTTACAACGTTTATTCACTTTGTATCACAGCTGTAGCCTGCCTCTTCATCCCCTCCCTATCCTACACTCCTACCCTCATCTCCTCCTATGCCCCTCCCCACATCCATTGATAGGGAAGGTCCTCCTACCCTTCCCTTTGAACATAGCCTATTGTAACTCAACAGGATTGGCTGCATTGCCTTCCTCTGTGGCCTGATAAGGTGCTCCTCCCTCAAAGGGAGGTAATCAAAGAACCAGCTACTGAGACCCATGGACCCACTTAGATATTGAGCTGTCATGGGCTCCATCTGAGCAGGGGTTCTAGGTTATATCCAAGCATAGTCCTTGGTTGGAATATCAGTCTCAGAAAAGATCCTTAGGTACAGATTTCTTGGTTTTGTAGTTCTTGTGGAGCACCTATCTTCTCCAGGTCTTTCACCTACCCATTCTTTCATAAGATTCCCTGCACTCTGCCCAAAGTTTGGCTATGCATCTCAGCATCTTTGATACTCTGCCGTGTAGAGTCTTTCAGAGGCCTTCTGTGGTAGGCTCCTGTCCTGTTCCCTTGTTTCTCACTATTCCAATGTCCTTCTCTTTTGCTTTTCTGAGTGAGGATTGTTTCTAACCTGGGTCCTCCTTCTTGCTTAGCTTCTTTAGGTGTACAGTTTTTATTATGTTTATACTATATTATATGTAAACTTTAAGTGAGTATATACCATGTGTGTCTTTCTGTTTCTGGGCTATTTCATTTATGCTTATATTTTCTAGTTTCCACCATTTGCCTACAAATTTCATTAGTTCTTTGTTTTTAATTGCTGAGTAGTATTCTACTATGTAAATGTACCACAATTTATACATCCATTCCTCAACTGAGGGACATCTGGGTTGTTTCCAGGTTCTGGCTATTACAAATAAAGCTGATACCAACATGGTTGAGCAAATGTCCTTGTTGTGTACTTGAGCATCTTTTGGATACATGCCTAGGAGGGGTATACCTGGATCTTGAGGAAGCACTATTCCTATTTGTCTGAGAAAGCACCAGATTGATTTCCAAAGTGGTTGTACAAATTTACATTCCGACCAGCAATGGAGGAGTGTTCCCTTTCTTCACAACCTCTCCAGTTTGTGTTGTCACTTGGGTTTTTAATCTTAGCCATTCTGATGGGTGTAAAGTGAAACCTCAGGGTTGTTTTGATTTGCTTCTCCCTGATGGCTGAGTAGTTTGAGCATTTCTTTAAGTGTTTCTCTGTCATTGGGTATTCTTCTACAGAGAATTTTCTGTTTAGCTCTGTACCCCATTTTTAATTGGATTACTTGGTTAGTTGGTGTTTAACTTCTTAAGATCTTTTGATATTTTGGATATTAGTCCTCTGTCAGACATACGGTTGGAGAAGACTGCATCTTCTACAAATGGTCCTGCTCTAACTGGATGTCTACATGTAGAAAAATGCAAATAGATCCATGTTTATCACACTCCACAAAACTAAAGTCCAAGTGGATCAACACTTCAACATAAAACCAGACACACTAAACCTGTGAGAAGTAAAGGTAGAGAAGAACCTATAATTCATTGGCACAGGAGACAACTTCTTGAACAGAACACCAATACCACAGGCTCTAAGATCAACAATCAATAAATGGGATCTCATGAAATTGTAAAGCTTCTGTAAAGCCAAGGACATTGTGATCAAAATATAGGCTTTTTCAAAGCAAGCATACAAAAAGCCAATAGTTATACATTTAAAATAAATTCAGTCTCACCCATATTCAAAAACACAAATCACAATCATAATGAAATATTACATATAACTTTATCCTAGAAGGAATTTTCAGTGCCAAAAATACTGAAAAAAAGTAGAATTAATACTTAGTGGCTTAATACACATGTGCAGTCAGAATTCAGTCTCAAGAGCTGAAAAAAAATCAAAGCACACCACACATAGATTGTGAAAAGACTGAGATGAAAAGTGGATGCTGTTCATGGGAATATAATCATATGCTAATTATGGATTACATAAACTATCTTTAACATTACCATTTTATCCAGAAATTCCATTATAAGAGTATCCAAATGAAAAATAAAATAAGTAAGTAAAGGAGATTATTATTTTTAGAAAGAAAAATATACAATTTCCAAGAAGGGGAAATAAGCTGTCTATTACTGTCTATTAACTCATGATCTGATAAGGAAAAAATATATATGTGTGTGGTATTTATAATAAACTGTTTAGATATAATGCAGTTCTATTAAGCCATATAAAGAAATCCTGTTATTTGTGACATTATGAAGATGTGAAATAAGAATGTAAACTGAAGGCCACCACAAGATATAGCATGCATGATAAGTCTAAAAAATATTGATAAAAAAGTTGTAGAATGGTAATTATAAAGTTCCAGGAGTAGTAAGGAAGATATGGCATGAGAAATGGTGATGGATTGGTACAAAATTTAGATAGGAACACAAAGTTCTGGTATGCTGTTACACAGTCAAGTGAATATACATTAAAAATAATAAAAATCTGTATGTGAAGAATCTACAATAAATGATGTTGAAAGTCTTTACCAGAATGAGAAATGACTGAAGAGGTAGGCATATCTACTCTGATTTCATCAATTATATTGTATATTTGTCTTAAAATACCACAATGAACACATTTGTTTTCTCCATTATGTATCAGGTCGTTTTTTTAATGAAAAATTTCATACTCATATAAAATATGCAAATTAATGATTGCAGTGTTTTTTTAATTTAATTTAATTTTATTTTATTAATTACACTTTATTCACTTTGTATCCCCCCATAAGGCCCTCCCTCCTCCTTTTAACACATGCCCCTCCTTAAGTCCACTGAGAGGGAAGGTCCTCCTCACGTTCCTTCTGATCTTAGTCTATTAGATCACCTCCTCTCGTTTCTTCTGATCTTAGTCTATTCGATCACATCAGGAGTGGCTGCATTGTCATTTTTGTGGCATGGTAAGGCTGCTCCCCACTCAGGAGGAGGTGATCAAAGAGCAGGCCAATCAGATTATGTCAAAGGCAGTCCCTCTTTCCTATTACTATGTAACCCACTTGGACACAAAAGTGCCATAGGCTACATCTGTGCAAGGGTTCTAGGTTGTCTCCATGCCTGGTATTTGGTTGGAGTATAAGTCTCTGGGAAGACCCCTGTGTTCAAATTTTCTGGTTCTGTTGCTCTCCTTGTGGAGTTCCTGTCCTCTCCAGATCTTACTATTTCCCACTTCTTACATAAGCACTCGGCACAACAGTTGGCCATAAGTCTCAATGTGTGCTGTGATAGTCTGCAGGGCAGAGCCTTTCAGAGGCCCTCTGTGGCAGGTTCTTAGCTTGTTTCCTGTTTTCTTCTTCTGCTGTTGTCTATCCTCTTTGCCCTTCAGGAAGGGAATTGAGCGTTTTAGTCAGGGTCTTCTCTCTTGATTAGATTCTTTAGATGCACAGATTTTAGTGGGTTTGTCCTATGTTGTATGTCTATATGAGTCAGTATATACCATGTGTATCTTTTTGCTTCTGGGACAACTCACTCAAGATGATCCTTTCCAGGTCCCACCATTTACCTGCAAATTTCATTATTTCCTTATTTTTCATTGCTGAGTAATACTCCACTGTATAGATGTACCACAGTTTCTGCATCCATTCTTCAGTTGAGGGGCATCTGGGCTGTTTCCAGCTTCTGACAATTACAAATAAAGCTGCTACAAACATGGTTGAGCAAATGTCCTTATTGTGTGCTTGAGCCTCTTTTGGATATATGTCTAGGAGTGGTATGTCTGCATCTTGAGGAAGCACTAATCCTAGTTGTCTGAGAAAGCACCAAATTGATTTCCAAAGTGGTTGTACAAGTTTACATTCCCACCAGCAGTGGAGAAGGGTTTCCCCTTTCTCCACAACCTCCCAGGATGTGTTGTCACTTCAGTTTTTCATCTTGACCATTCTGATGGGTGTAAGGTGAAATCTCAGGGTTGTTTTGATTTGCATTTCCCTAATGGCTAATGACACTGAGCATTTCTTTAAGTGTTTCTCTGCCATTCGACATTCCTCTAAAGAGAGATCTCTGTTTAGCTCTGTTCACCATTTTTTAAGTGGATTACTTGGTTTGCTGCTTTTCAGCTTTTTTAGTGCTTCATACATACTGGATATTAGCCCTCTGTCAGATAAAGGGTTGGTTCCCAATCTATAGGCAGTTGTTTTGTTTTGATGACGGTGTCCTTTGCTTTACAGACTTTCAGTTTCATGAGGTCTCATGTATTGATTGTTGCTCTTAGAGCCTGTGCTGTTGGTGTTCTGTTCAGGAAGTTGTCTCCTGTACCAATGAGTTCTAGGGTTTTTCCAAATTTTCTTCTAACCAATTTAATGTGTCTGGTTTTATATTGATGTCTTTGATCCACAGGGATTTAGTTTTGTACAGGGTGATAAGTATGGATCTATTTGCATTTTCTATATGTATACCTTCAGTTAGACAAGCACCATTTGTTGCAGATGCTATCTTTTTTCCGTTGTATGGTTTTGCGTCTTTGTCAAAGATCAGCTGTCCATAAGTGTGTGGTTTTACTTTTGGGTCTTCTGTTTGGTTCCTTTGATCCACCATTCTGTTTCTATGCCAGTACACTGCAGTTTTTATTACTGTTGCTCTATAATACAGATTAAGATCAGAGATGGAGATACCTCCAGAAGATCTTTTATTGTAGAGGATTTTTTTTTAGCAATTTTGGGTTTTTGTTATTGTATATAAAGTTGAGAATTTTTCTTTCCAGGTCTGTAATGAATTGTGTTGGTAATTTGATGGGAATCTCATTGAATCTGTAGATTTCTTTTGGTAAGGGGGCCATTTTTACTATGTTAATCCTGCCAAGTCATGCGCATGGGAGATCTTTCCATCTTCTGACACCTTCTTCTAATTCTTTCTTCATAGACTTGAAATCTTTTTCATAGAATCTTTGACTTGCTTGGATAGGGTTACACCAAGGTACTTTATGTCATTTGTAGCTATTGTGAAGGGTGTTGTTTCCCTAATTTCTTTCTCAGCCCTTATGTCTTGTGTATACAGGAGGGCTACTCATTTTTTGAGTTAATTTTGTATCAAGCCACTTTGCCAAAGGTGTTTATCGGTTGTAGGAGTTCCCTGGTAGAGTTTTCAGGGTCACTCATGTATACTATCATATCATCTGCAAATAGTGATAATTTGACTTCTTCCTTTCCAATTTGTATCCATTTGATTTCCTTCAATTCTCTTATTGCTTTAGCAAGGACTTCCAGCACTATATTGAAGAGATATGGAGAGAGTGGGCAGCCTTGTCTTATCCCTCCCTGATTTCAGTGGGATTGATTTAAGTATCTCTCCATTTAGTTTAACGTTGGCTATACGCTTGCTGTATATTGCCTTTACTATTTATAAATATGTGCCTTGTATCCCTGATCTCTCCAGTACTTTAAACATGATTGGATGTTTGGATTTTTTCAAATGATTTTTCAGCATCTAGGGAGATTATCATGTGGATTTTTTTTCTTTCAGTTTGTTAATATGGTGGATCACATTGATGGATTTCCATATATTGAACCACCCCTGCATACCAGGGATGAAGCCTACTTGGTCATAGTGGATGATATCTTTGATGTGTTCTTGTATTTAGTTTGCAAGCATTTTGTTGAGTATTCTTGCATCAATGTTCATAGTGGAGATTGGCCTGAAATTCTCTTTCTTGGTTGGGTCTTTGTGAGGTTTTAGGTACCAAGGTGACTGTGGCTTCATAGAATGACTTTGGTGGTGATCCTTCTGTTTCTATTTTGTGGAATAGTTTGAAGAGAACTGGAGTTAACTCTTCTTTGAAGGTCTGGTAGAATTCTGCACTGAAACCATCTGGTCCTAGGCTTTTTTTTTTTTTTTGGATGGAAGACTTTCAATGACAGCTTCTATTTCCTTGAGGGATATAGGACTATTTGATTGATTTACCTGGTCCTGCTTCACCTTTGTTAAGTAGAATCAATCAAGAAAATTGTCCATTTCATTTAGATTTTCAAATTTAGTGGCATATAGACTTTTGAAGTAAGTCCTAATGATTGTTTGGATTTCCTCAGTGTCTGTAGTTATGTCCCCCTTTTCATTTCTGATTTTGTTGATTTGGAAGGTGTCTCTCTCCCTTTTAGTTAGCTTGGCTAAGTGTTTGTTTTTCAAAGAACCAGCTCTTGGTTTCATTGATTCTTTGAATTGTCTTATTCATTTCTATTTGCTTGATTTCAGCCCTGAGTTTGATTATTTCAGCCATCTACTCCTTTTTG